>NW_026652384.1:0-61330 GCF_009828535.3 Hylobates moloch | reverse complement strand
GGAAGGACCTGGGCAGGTGCATTTAAAAATTCCTCAGGTGATTCTACTACACACCCAAGGTGAGAAACAGTACACAGTCGACATGCTCCTCAGTTTACAATGGGGTTATGTCTCAATAAACACATTGCAAGTTGAAAATATTAAGTCAAAAAAGCATTTAATATATCTAACTTTCTGAACATCACAGCCTAGCCTAGCCTACCTTAAATGTACTCAGAACACTTGCGTTCGCCTATAGCGGGGCAAAATCATCTAACACAAAGCTTATTTTATAATGAAGTGTTGGATATTTTGTGTAATTGATTGAATACTGTACTGAGTGAAAAACAGAACGGCTGTATGGGCACCCGAAGTAGGGTTTCTACTGAGCGTGTTTCGCTTTTGAACCATGGTGAAGTTGAAAAATCAAGTGTAACAGTCGTTAAGTCAGGGACCATCTGCACAGCACAGTGTTTCTCAAGCTGTACTGTGCCCATCACCACCGGAGACCTTGTTCAGCTGCAGACTCTGACTCACTAGGGTCTGGGCCCCAGAACCTGCATTTCCAACGGGGCCCCAGGTGACACTGATATACTACGTAGACCACACCTTAACCAGCCAGATTTTAGAGGGTGAAAAACTTATTATTGTAGACCCTGTGTATCTCTAACTCTCCGGATATATCGCTTAATAAGTTACCTGTCTTCTAGCTCCATCTGTATTTCAATTTTTCTAAATAAAAAGAAGAGGTCATTTGCCCTCGGTTCACAGAATGAACCGCAAGCTGGCTAAACTGAAAGAGGTCTAAGCCACACCCTCGACAGAGGCTTCTTCCTGCTTTTACCTCCCTGGTTAGGTGGCTTTTCTAATTACTTGGATGGTTCATATGCTCACCTCTCGAGGAAGAATTCACCAGAAGTGAACAAGGCTCTCACACTTTAACCACGTGTAAACACTGCACCCTAGGTTTATTTCCTAAATGGTCTTCCTGACACTGCAAAATGGCTTAAGTGGGAAAGCACATTCGTTTGTTCCTTCAGCACCACTACCACAGTAATAGACAAGAACGAAAGAAAGATATAAAAATTCATCTCCCAACCCATCTGTAGAACCTTACCAGCGACTTCTTGATGTCAGAGACAGCATAATTCCCTTGTGATACCCATCTGGCAGATTCAGTTAGAGACAGGCCGGTTCCGTAAAGGTTGATGCTAAAACGACCCTGGAATACACGACCAACAAAAGAGATTTTCAGTCCAGGTGATGTCCCCCAAAAAGCAAAGGCAAAGGTGATACAATAAAAGGTACTTTGGAAAAGAGAAGGATGTTGATTAATTGTGATAGCTAATAATTATTGATGGTATTTAGTTTTGTTTGTTCAGGGCCAACCATTCTTCATGCATCATCTTAATTATCCTCGAAAGAGCTCTATGAAGGAGGTTTTCTTTACAGATAGGGAAACTGAGGCTTAGCGGAAGTGATTAACTTCTCCAGGATAAGGTAAGAGTCCAACTCACATCCTCCTGACTTCAAAGTCCTTGCTCCATTCGGCCTCCCTAACACAGCAGTCCTGATGTTGCTCACAATTATCAGATTCCTTCAGGAGCAAAATGTCACTGTATAATTTTTCTAACAAGATCTTGGTGCCAAGCTTCCTGGGCTTCCAGCTCCCTGGGGCGATTAGCACACCGCGTACTAAGCACAGCAGGGCGGGACTTCAAAGGAGAGGCGCTTTCCCCAGGACGGTCAGCAGAGGGCAGGGTTGGCCTGCTCAAGACCACCTGGGCCTGGCGGATGCGGCTTCCAGGTTCCCGTAAGGGAGATGTCCCAAACCCCTCCGAGGGTGCCTTTCAGAACATGGCCTCTGGTGCCTCAGTATTGATTTCTAAAGAAACGGTGCAGCAGAAAGACCCTCTCGCTGCTTTCTCCAATTGTCTCTCTCTTTCAAAAATGACTCGCAAAGGCATCTGAAATACTTTCTTCTTGAGGCTTCCTACTCCACAATGAGCAGTTTCAGAGCTAAAAATATTCCACACGAACACTCCTGGTTGCTTTCTCTCTGAAACTGACAAGCCAGCACTTTGTCAAAACAGTCTTTTATAAACAAGCAGAGGCACGGAGGAGCTCACAGCTCATCAGACCCACGTGTAAATAAAGTTCTTTCACCTGTGATTAGATCCTGGCCAGATCTTTTCTCCCCTCTTGGAACCTCTGTTTATTCATCTGTAAAATGGAAGGTACTAAAACTCTCTTCCCTCTGAGCACCGTACAGAGGAGTAAAAGAAATCAGCTATGGCTGGCGCTTAGTAGATATGCAAAAAAGATGGTATCTGTCTTACATTTTCTAATTGTTTTGTAAGTGTTCGTGGGATCTCTTCAATATACCAGTAAGCTTATTGAGAGTAGGTTTATTGCTTTGTTTATTGAATCAGCTATGGTTTGTAACATATGACTAGTCACTTAAATATTATATCCTAGCTCCTCAATTAAGATTTCCAGGACTAAGTGTAGCTTAGAGGTCTCTCAATGCCAGTTCCATAAATATTGACTAACAAAAGTTTATAAAGACTTCTGGAGTGCTAGATTCCACAAGATAGAGGTGACCAGAGGACTTAGTTTGGACTAAGTCAGTGGTTCTCAACAGGGCACGATTTTGACCCCAGGGGAAATCTGGCAATGTCTGGAAACATTTTTGTTTGTCACAACTGTGGGGGGGGGCAGGTAGTGGTGCTGCTATTGGCATCTGGTGGGTAGAGACCAAGGATGCTGCTGTGATGCACAGGACAGCGCACAACACAGAATTCTCCAGCCTGAAAAGTGCTGAGGCTGATTGAAAACCTGGTACAAAGGGTAGATCTACCCTAGAATCTTGCTCCCTTCTTTACTTTCAGCGTGACCTCAGGCAAAGAGCCCGCCCATGTGTAAAATGGATTAGTAAGACTTAACCTGTGAATAGGAGGTGATTAGATAGAAGGCACAATGCATGTCACTCATTACCTGGCAGACAGTAGGTAATATTTAAAAAATATTTTTGGGCTGAGTGTGGTGGCTCACACCTGTAATCCTAGCACTTTGGAAGGCTGAGGCAGGTGGATCACCTGAGGTCTGGAGATCAAGACCAGCCTGGCCCAACATGGTGAAACCCTGTCTCTAATAAAAATACAAAAAATAGCTGGGCATGGTGGTGCGTGCCTGTAATCCCAGCTACTCGGGAGACTGAGGCAGGAGAATAGCTTGAGGGCAGGAGGTGGAGGTTGCAGTGAGCCGAGATTGTGCCACTGCACTCCAGCCTGGGCAACAGAGTGAGATTCCATCTCAAATATATATATATATATATATATATATACGACATTTTTATGACAATATGCTACAGAGGTTCATGGTTATGTGGCATGGCTGTCATGCTCAGGTGTTTTTGATTGTAGCTGTGAGAAGTGACAGCGTGCTGGCAGTCCTCGCAGCCCTCGTTCGCTCTCGGCGCCTCCTCTGCCTGGACTCCCACTTTGGCGGCACTTGAGGGGCCCTTCGGCCCACCGCTGCACTGTGGGAGCCCCTTTCTGGGCTGGCCATGGCCGGAGCCCACTCCCTCAGCTTGCGGGGAGGTGTGGAGGCAGAGGTGTGAGCGGGAACCGGGGCTGCGAGCGGCACTTGCGGGCCGGCTGGAGTTCCGGGTGGGCGTGGGCTTGGCGGGCCCCTCACTCCAAGCAGCCGGCCGGCCCTGCCAGCCTGGGCAATGAAGGACTTAGCACCCGGGCCAGCAGCTGCGGAGGGTGTACTGGGTCCCCCAGCAGTGCCAACCCACCAGCACTGCGCTCGATTTCTCGCCGGACCTTAGCTGCCTTCCCGCGGGGCAGGGCTCGGGACCTGCAGCCCGCCATGCCTGAGCCTCCCACCCCCTCCATGGGCTCCTGTGCGGCCCGAGCCTCCCTGACGAATGCCACCCCCTGCTCCACAGCGCCCAGTCCCATCAACCACCCAAAGGCTGAGGAGTGCGAGCGCGTGGCGCGGGACTGGCAGGCAACTCCACCTGCAGCCCCAGTGCAGGATCCACTGGGTGAAGCTAGCTGGGCTCCTGAGCCTGGTGGAGATGTGGAGAATCTTTATGTCTAGCTCAGGAATTGTAAATACACCAATCAGTACCCTGTGTCTAGCTCAGGGTCTGTGAATGCACCAATCAACACTCTATATCTAGCTACTCCGGTGGGGCCTTGGAAAACCTTTATGTCTAGCTCAGGGATTGTAAATACACCAATCGGCACTGTGTATCTAGCTCAAGGTTTGTAAACACACCAATCAGCACCCTGTGTCTAGCTCAGGGTTTGTGGATGCACCAATCGACATTGTGTCTGGCTGCTCTGGTGGGGCCTTGGAGAACTTTTGTGTCAATACTCTGTATCTAACTGATGTGATGGGGACATGGAGAACCTTTATGTCTAGCTCAGGGATTGTAAACGCACCAATCAGCGCCCTGTCAAAACAGACCACTCGGCTCTACCAATCAGCAGGATGTGGGTGGGGCCAGATAAGAGAATAAAAGCAGGCTGCCCGAGCCAGCAGTGGCAACCCGGTCGGGTCCCCTTCCACACTGTGGAAGCTTTGTTCTTTCGCTCTTTGCAATAAGTCTTGCTACTGCTCACTCTTTCGGTCCACACTGCTTTTATGAGCTGTAACACTCACCGCGAAGGTCTGCAGCTTCACTCCTGAAGCCAGCGAGACCACGAGCCCACCGGGAGGAAAGAACAACTCCAGACCACTGCCTTAAGAGCTGTAACACTCACCGCGAGGGTCCGCGGCTTCGTTCTTGAAGTCAGTGAGACCAAGAACCCACCAATTCCGGACACAGCTGCACTGAAGCCTCCTCCGACACCGGATTCTGTATGTTGCATTATTCCATTGGCCATTTTCTTTTCGTTTTTTTTTGAGACAGGCTCTCACTCTGTCACCCAGGCTGGAGTGCAGTGGCATGATGTTGGCTCACTGCAACCTCTGCCTCCTGGGTTCAAGTGATTCTCCTACCTCAGCCTTCCAAGTAGCTGGGACTACAGGTGTGTACTGCCACGCCCAGCTAATTTTTTCTTTGGTAAAGATGGAGTTTCACCATGTTGGCCAGGCTGGTCTTGACCTCAAGTGATCCACCTCCCTCAGCCTCCCAAAGTGCTGGGATTACAGGCATGAGCCACCACGCCCGCCACCCCCTACCCCCAAATTTTCTTATCTTGCTATCATTCCTGCCCCCAGGAGTGGGTCCACATAATTCAAAGTGCCCAGGCCATCCTAGTGCCAAGAATGTCCCTCTTTTCTCTCTCCATTCTGCTTTCCACTCAGACTGCCTCTCCCACCTGTACGGCGAGAGAAAGGAGACTTGATCTGCTTTGGCACTGAAGTTTTCGGGAGGTTCAGGCTGCTGACCCAGCTTCTTTCTGGACAATGCCCCCAGCCGACCTGAACGTCCAGTGTCTGAACATGCTCACTATATACATCTACTAAGTCTGCCTTCCCAGAGTGGTTGATGAACCCAGATGCAACAGGAGATTGTCCTCCTCATTCTCCTTCTGACCTTTCCAGTTTAGAGATCTGCATTTCAGCAAATGTCCTAGCTGATTGTTAGCACTCTGAAAGTTGAGTTCCACCAGAGAAGTAAAGACCTAATGTTCTTTCTGCCTCTGCTATGGGACATCTTTGCCCTTAAAGGCCTTATCTTCAAGGTCTAAAGGGCACACGAGTTGTAAATACTAACTTCTGTGGCCTATTCTAAAGAAGAGTGATTAAGAGTTATACGTTTACTAGATGGTCCCTAAAGGTTTGCAAAAGATGTGCTTAGACCAAAGGATAATCCTGTTTTCTGTTGTAAAAGAGCAAATGTTGCAGAAATCTTGCCTGAAAACAGAATCAAGAAGACACGTCTACTATCATGGATATGAATTCAGACACACTTAGGTTCAAATCCAGACTCTACTGAGCAGCAGCTGTATAGGTTTGGGCAAATCCTCCCAATTTCTACTCCTTACCCTCCTCCTCTTTAAAAAGGAGGCATTTTCATAGAATACTGTGGTGATTTAAATGCTACATTGAGTAGACAATACTGAGTACAGTGACTAAAGCATAGATGCATAATAAATGCTGGCTATTAATACCATCAATAATAATAGTGTCACATCTACTGTCATCAGGATAAAAAATATTGTGGTTATGTTTCAAGATGAGGGCTGTTGGGGAATCCACTCTTATTAATAAATACATCCACAAAGCAATAGCGGTCAATGAGGTAAAAGAAAGAAATTCTCAAACACAACATCATTCTGCTTTGATTTCTGTGCAATCACTAGGTCAAAGGCTGAACCACCTACTCCGAAGCAGTCTCCACAATCGCGCCTTCTACAAACCCTTTCCTGGAAAACTCATTTGGAAAACTCACATCTTGCATCAGTGTAGCGGGTGCTCAATACATGTGTAAGGAATTGAATTCTTAAAGTACCCAATATGGTTTGAAGAATGAGCTGGGAAAAAATACAAATTAGCCTCTCACAAGCTTTGGGTTTTCCCATTTAGGAATTGCTTGTCAGGATTTAGCAAATCAATCGGTTCATTTGTCTCTGAATTATTAAAATAAATGAATGCAAATTACTTTTCATTTACTTAAGCTTCCCAAAGGATGTGCACATACAAACAAGAAAATCCTGAGATATTCGAAAAAGGCAGGACAGGGCCAGTCTATTAGCCACTAAAATGCAACAGATACCAATGGGGTTTTTGACGCCATCAATTGCCCTAAAAAAAAACTGCACTTCAAAAGTTTTTGATTCTTGGGTAATGGAAGAAACGCTCTTTTTACCATTATGTCCTTTGTTTATTTTCTTTCTCCCCTGAGAGCTTCCTCTCCACTTCTCTGAAAGGTTTAGCAATGCTATTCTAAAGCTTGAGGCTGAAAAAATGCCTCGTTAACAGAACGTTCAGATGTGTTTGTCTTTGGATGTTCTCTGTAGTTGGGGGTAAATCCATCCTATGGAGACAGGGCTTGGGATTCTGAATGCATCACAGAATCCCAGTCTTCAGACTTTTGAAGGTTCACAGGCGAAGTGAGAAACTCTTGACAGAGTTTAACAACAGCTTTGTGAAGACCTCCTTTAAACCAAAGAGAAAACTGTGGCCAAGTTCTCCTGTCCAGAATCACTGAGTTCATTATGTTTGTCCTGCCTTCCAAGGGCAGAAGCTTCTTGCAAAGACCAACACCTGCTTTGCAAAATTAGCCCGAGCTGATTATGGCAGCATGTTTCAAGAGACAAGCTAAAACTTGCCGCGCCTCTCTCAGGCGAGAAAGTGTAGAACCACAGAATGGGCAGAAAGATTGCTGCTGAGTGGCTCTGCTGAAAAGCCATCCAGCAGAAGATGATGAATTTGCACTTCTGGTCTGAACACTGCAAACTCTGTAGGACTGAAGTAGGGGTAACAGGTTGAGTCAATGACATCCACAGAGCCCCAAGCCTTGGTCCAGGAGGACTTATAGAATATATTATTATCTCATGGATATTCGTTAACCTGTCATCCTCTCTAATAGCCTGTAAATTTCTCAAAGGATGAATGTTTGTGAGTCTCCAGTAAAAAGGATGGTTCCTGTTACAAAGTGAGCACTTAAGAAAGGTCAGCTGATTTGTTACTAAGACTATTCTAGAGCCATTTCTGACTACCATTCAGGAACCAAAGGAAACCCAGATAAGTCTTGAAAATTTTGAGATCTCCAGGTCCAACCTTTATTATTTTTAAAAAAATTGGTTTCAGGCTTACTTTGAAAAATTTAGGAAACCCAGCAAAGTTAAACATCAAATAAATAAAAAAAAAAAAACCTTACCAATACACCCAACTAATATTTTGAAAAAGTCCTTTCAGACTTTTTCTCTGTTTATACATTAAAAGAAAATACGGATAGGATCATACTGCATGTACTGTTTTGCATCTTGTTTTTTCTGTCTAATCCATGTAAAGTGTTTTTCTATATCATGCAATATTCAGATTCATAAAGGCTGACAGTGGTGTGTTGGCACTCGCTTGAATTGGCTTTTAAGAGTCAATTGTCTGCCTTCTTCCTAGCCCTCCATTTAGTGACATAGTGTTGACGGCTTGAAATCAATTATGGGGAGAATATTTACACCATGGCAACTGACAAATGTTACAAAGCACGACCGTCTTTTTTGGAAGTGTCAGTCATTAAATATTTACTAGCACTCTGCTGACTCTACAATATTCATTTTATTAACCACCATAATTTAACCAAGCCCTTGCTACCCGACATCTAATTTGTTTCTAAGTTGACATGTTTTGTGGAATGCAGAAGTTAGGCATGTAGCTATGATCATTCCTTTAGGACGCACTTTCAGGAGCTGAATTATGAGACTAGACTCCAGAGCATTTGAGAGGGTCTTGATACATGTGGCCAAACTGCCCTCCAGAGCAACTGTTCTAATCACATTCCAAGGAACAGATGCAACCGAGGATGTTCCCGGGAAAGGTGGGAGGTGAATCCCTGGCAAGGGGCAAGGCACCAAGGACATACCTGTGGGCACTTGGCAGCGCTGTAGCAATCCCCGGCTGTGGCAAAAGGGACAGGATGTCCTTCGCTTGTCCTTGCAAACTGTAAGTCAGTGGCTGTGGGGTGGAGAAGGGGTTAAAGGCAGGGGAAGGTAAGAGTGGGAGGAAGGCAAGGAAGGAACAGGACATTAACAAGGAGACAGAAGGGAAGGAGAAGAGTAAGAGGGAACGGGAGAGAAAGAAGCAATGTGAAGTATTAGTGGGCAAATGGATCCAGATGCTCACTTGCTTTTTCCTCATTATATTTGTGGTTCTGGGAGCTTCATTCCCTGAGCTTCATCAGCCCCGAATGTCTGTCTCCCCACAGTATGGAAGCCAAAAAGGGGGTTTCAGATGACTTTGGAATTGATTCCTACATAAATAAATATGTGAATCACCTCACTTAAATGTAGCGTAATTGGCTGGTTGAGAACCTGCTGTTATCCTGCACCAAGGGCTTCAGGCCAGGGGGAAATAAGCCAGAAAGAAAGCATTTCCAGCTACTTAGGAGTGATTCCCTGAGGTTTCCTCTGTCCTCCCGTGGCCTAGGCACTATTATTGCCAAAATGTGGAGCAATTAGAACCCCCATCTTGAAATTATTTATGGCAGTTTCTCAAGTTCGGGGCTAGGCTGTAATTTTTCATTTTTTAAAGAGCCAGTAAATACGAGGCCAACCCAAAGTGCATGTTGTTAACCGCTATTGTAGCTCCTGAGATGAGCTCTGCACATGGAAAGGGAGGAGTTAACCTGAGAATCCTGCAAAAGCTGTCTGCAGGGGAGACTGGAGGCCAGAGGCAGGTTTCATCTTTCTGCCTCGTCTTTCGGGAATGGCCTTAATCTTTCTACAGTTCACTACACTTTGGTGAGAGGGAAATCCCAGTGCTCCATTCTGCAAGGAAAGGGGCCCTTGCCTGCTTCAGCATGTAGAACCCTTGGGTCTTAGCTGGGGTGTTTTCCTAAGTGGAGAAACTGCAGACCCTCTGCCTTTAGCCCTCATCATTCTAGCTCAAGGAAATTTAAAGTATCTTGGTACAAATCACATTTAATCTATCTCAAGAGAAAATCAATGCAATATTATGGGTATAATGTTAATGAGGAAAAATTAATTATTCATTATTTCTGTTTTTCCTTTATGCAAGGGAACATGTTGAGGTATTTTAGCTGTCTTTAACCACTCCTATGATTAATGTCCCCAACAGAGATGCAGTGTTGGCGAGAGTATGAAATCAGCCCACACACAGGCTAGTTTAGAAAAGGTAATTGTGTGTTCCCTTTTTCTTCTGCACATTGACAATTGAATAAAATTAGTTTTAAGTCTATGTAAGCATGTACACTGTGCTGGGGAAAGCTGGGGTGGGGGTGGTGAATGTTGCCCACGAATTTCTTGGCTTTGGGGTTTTGTATCTGCTGTTTATTCTACCTTGAACACTTCTGCTACCACCTCTGCCTCCCCCACACTGACCCCTGTGCCTGGATAACCCTAACTTGACCTTAGGGTCTCTATTTCAATGTCATATTTTCTGGGATGCTGCCCTGACCTCCCACATTTCAATGGTGCTTCTTTCATGCACTTTCATCTACTTCATTCATTCATTCAAATTCATTCATCACAAATCAGAGAGAGCACTTGGCTTGTGCGAGCCGCTTTCCAGGCACTGGGGATACAGCAGTGAACAAAAGAGACAGAACTCTGCCTGCAGGACTGTCCTCGCTGCACTGTAAGCTCCCAGTGTTCTTCCTCTCCATACCCTCAGCACTTCCCTGCCAGCCAATGTGCAAGACATGCTTGCTGTCTGAATGAAGAGAAGAACGCACACGTTCCCAAAGGACTCCTCACTGACTTACTGATTATCTGCATGCTGGTCAGGTCTATTCTGATTTTCTGAAAACTGGAAAACCCAGCGGCCGTGTAATCCTTCCGACATTGGCAGTCATCACGCCGGCTCCCGTTATAGGGACATTCCGTTGGGTTGTGTAACCTAAATTATACAGAGAATGTTCTGTTAAGGAAAGAAAAGCATTTCCAGGGATCTCCAGGCCTCTGAGATCTTCTGAGCCTGGCTCTCCTACCTGTGCCCATAAACCTCGGAGAAATTCTCAGAGTCTCCATGCACCAGTGTCACGTATTCTTTGGGGTGGTCAGAGTGCATCCCCGCACAGAATATCTGAAAGACCATAAATAACCCATGAAGAGTGGCTCAGAAATGATGTAATGAGAGCGGTGATCACTCACTCTAAAAATATTCTCGAAATAATGACTGGTATCTGACATTCACCTTCAGAAGCTTTCCTCCAATCATTAGGAAATATTCACCATCTTCACTGGCACCTTTGAGTCTTTTTACCTCCTTGCAATTCTGGGGTAACTCACCTAGAAAACACCAATCACAAAAAATAGAGTGTGATGCTCCAAGATGTGAATTATCTGCCTATAGAATGAATGACATTGTTCACACTAAAACTTTTTAGCAAAGGGAATGATTTCCTTCAGAAAAAATTTATTTCTAAAAAGGGCAGGCAATCAAATGAACAAAGATATCCTGTTCTTCATGCTAAACAAAGGTAACTTCAGTTGGCCAACTTACAGTTATAGATATGACGGCAGGTTTTTCGTTCTTCTGGCTTCAGATCAGTGTGGCATAAGTGGCTGGGTTGGTCCTCATTGGTTAAACATTGCACAGATCTCTGCATCACTCCAACACCACAAGACACTGAGCACTGTAAGACAAATGAGAGTCAGCGGTGTGGCTATGGAATGTGGGAGGCATAGGCTTCTGGTGGTGTGGAGCTCAGAGCCCTGATGTCATCATATACATGGTGTCACTTCAGACTCTGTGTTGCTGAAGATAAAAAGCTAACATTTACTGAGCACTTACTATGGGCCAGTCTCTCTGCTAAGCTTTATAGATTCATATTCATGCATTTATAAAAACATATATATAAAACACTTATATGTATGTATAAAATTTGTGTAATTTTACACACACGCACATAATTTTTTCATTTAAGCCTCACAGTACCCCATGAGATAGTATTACCATTATCTTATTTTTACAGGTGGGAGGCTGGGGCTCAAATATTAAGGAATTTGTTCAAGGACACAGTGGAGCCAGGATTCAAACCCTAACTGCTTCCAACTCATCATACATTTTTGCCTGATCATTTTTCATTTCTTTCTTTCTTTTTTTTTTTGAGATAGAGTTTTGCTCTTGTTGCCCAGGCCAGAGTGCAATGGCACAATCTCGGCTCATGGCAACCTCCGCCTCCCAGGTTCAAGCGATTCTCCTGCCTCGGACTCCCGAGTAGCTGGGACTACAGGTGCGCACCACCTCACCCAACAAATTTTTGTATTTTATTAAAGCAATGTGTAGAGGGAAATATATAATACTAAATGCCCACAAGAGAAAGCAGGAAAGATCTAAAATTGACACCCTAACATCACAATTAAAAGAACTAGAGAAGCAAGAGCAAACACATTCAAAAGCTAGCAGAAGGCAAGAAATAACTAAGATCAGAGCAGAACTGAAGGAGATAGAGACACAAAAAACCCTTCAAAAAATCAAAGAATCCAGCAGCTGTTTTTTTTAAAAGATCAACAAAATTGATAGATCACTAGCAAGACTAATAAAGAAGAAAAGAGAGAAGAATCAAATAAACACAATAAAAAATGATAAAGGGAATATCACCACCGATCCCACAGAAATACAAACTACAATCAGAGAATACTATAAACACCTCTACGCAAATAAACTAGAAAACCTAGAAGGAATGGATAAATTCTTGGACACATACACCCTCCCAAGACTAAACCAGGAAGAAGTTGAATCCCTAAATAGACCAATAACAGGCTCTGAAATTGAGGCAATAATTAATAGCCTACCAAACAAAAAAAGTCCAGGACCAGATGGATTCACAGCCGAATTCTACCAGAGGTACAAGGAGGAACTGGTACCATTCCTTCTGAAACTATTCCAAGAGATAGAAAAAGAGAGAATCCTCCCTAACCCATTTTATGAGGCCAGCATCATGCTGATACCAAAGCCTGGCAGAGACACAACAAAAAAAGAGAATTTTAGACCAATATCCCTGATGAACATCAATGCAAAAATCCTTCATAAAATACTGGCAAACTGAATCCAGCAGCACATCAAAAAGCTTATCCACCGTGATCAAGTTGGCTTCATCCCTGGGATGCAAGGCTGGTTCAACATACGCAAATCAATAAACGTAATCCATCATATAAACAGAACCAAAGACAAAAACCACATGATTATCTCAATAGATGCAGAAAAGGCCTTCGACAAAATTCAACAGCCCTTCATGCTAAAAACTCTCAATAAACTAGGTATTGATGGGACGTATCTCAAAATAGTAAGAGCTATTTATGACAAACCCATAGCCAATATCATACTGAATGGGCAAAAACTGGAAGCATTCCCTTTGAAAACTGGCACAAGGCAGGGATGCCCTCTCTCACCACTCCTATTCAACATAGTGTTGAAAGTTCTGGCCAGGGCAATCAGGCAGGAGAAAGAAATAAAGGGTATTCAATTAGGAAAAGAGGAAGTCAAATTGTCCCTGTTTGCAGATGACACGATTGTATATTTAGAAAACCCCATCGTCTCAGCCCAAAATCTCCTTAAGCTGATAAGCAACTTCAGCAAAGTCTCAGGATACAAAATCAATGTGCAAAAATCACAAGCATTCTTATACACCAATAACAGACAAACAGAGAGCCAAATCATGAGTGAACTCCCATTCACAATTGCTTCAAAGTGAATAAAATACCTAGGAATCCAAATTACAAGGGATGTGAAGGACCTCTTCAAGGAGAACTACAAACCACTGCTCAACAAAATAAAAGAGGACACAAACAAATGGAAGAACATTCCATGCTCATGGATAGGAAGAATCAATATCACGAAAATGGCCATACTGCCCAAGGTAATTTATAGATTCAATGCCATCCCCATCAAGCTACCAATGACTTTCTTCACAGAATTGGAAAAAACTACTTTAAAGTTCATATGGAACCAAAAAATAGCCTGCATTGCCACGACGATCCTCAGCCAAAAGAACAAAGCTGTAGGCATCACGCTACCTGACTTCACACTATACTAAAGGCTACAGTAACCAAAACAGCATGCTACTGGTACCAAAATAGAGACATAGACTAATGGAACAGAACAGAGCCCTCAGAAATAATACCACACATCTACAACCACCTGATCTTTGACAAACCTGACAAAAAGAAGAAATGGGGAAAGGATCCCCTATTTAATAAATGGTGCTGGGAAAACTGGCTAGCCATATGTAGAAAGCTGAAACTGGATCCCTTCCTTACATCTTATACAAAAATTAATTCAAGATGGACTAAAGACTTAAATGTTAGACCTAAAACCATAAAAACCCTAGAAGAAAACCTAGGCAATACCATTCAGGACAACATAGGCATGGGCAAGGACTTCATGACTAAAACACCAAAATCAATGGCAACAAAAGCCAAAATAGACAAACAGGATCTAATTAAACTAAAGAGCTTCTGCACAGCAAAAGAAACTACCATCAGAGTGAACAGGTAACCTACAGAATGGGAGAAAATTATTACAATCTATCCATCTGACAAAGGGCTAATATCCAGAATCTACAAAGAACTTAAACAAATTTACAAGAAAAAATCAACCCCATCATCAAGTGGGTGAAGGATATGAAAAGACACTTCTCAAAAGAAGACATTTATGCAGCCAAAAGACACATGAAAAAATGCTCATCATCACTGGCCATCAGAGAAATGCAAATCAAAACCACAATGAGATACCATCTCATACCAGTTAGAATGGCGATTATTAAAAAGTCAGGGAACAACAGGTGCTGGCGAGGATGTGGAGAAATAGGAACACTTACACTGTTGGTGGGACTGTAAACTAGTTCAACCATTGTGGAAGACAGTGTGGTGATTCCTCAAGGATCTAGAACTAGAAATACCATTTGACCCAGCCATCCCATTACTGGGTATGTACCCAAAGGATTATAAATCATGCTGGTATAAAGACACATGCACACGTATGTTTATTGTGGCACTATTCACAACAGCAAAGACTTGGAACTAACCCCAATGTCCACCAATGATAGACTGGATTAAGAAAATGTGGCACATATACACCATGGAATACTATGCAGCCATAAAAAAGGATGTGTTCATGTCCTTTGTAGGGACATGGATGAAGCTAGAAACCATCATTCTCAGCAAACTATCGCAAGGACAGAAAACCAAACACTGCATGTTCTCACTCATAGGTGGGAACTGAACAATGAGAACACCTGGACACAGGGTGGGGAACATCACACACACCAGGGCCTGTCATGGAGTTGGGGGCAGGGGGAGGGACAGCATTAGGAGATATACCTAATGTAAATGACGAGTTAATGGGTGCAGCACACCAACATGGCACATGTATACATATGTAACATATCTGCACTTTGTATACATGTACCCTAGAACTTAAAGTATAATAATAAAAAAAATTATATTTTAAGTAGAGACAGGATTTCACCATATTGGCCAGGCTGGTCTCGATCTGCTGACCACATGGTCCGCGGACCTCGGCCTCTCGAAGTGCTAGGATTACGGGTGTGAGCTACTGTGCCTGGCTGCCTGATCACTTTTCAAGACTAAGAGCTGCCTGGTCCACAGCCAGGGGGCTGTGACAGTCTTCCAGGGCAGTCCCAATTTGAAATATTCTGCCTTGTTGTATCCCAATGCAATGAAGTATTTCATACATAGAAGCACTAGAACACACAGACTTCTTAACAACATAAGCAACAATAACTACTCCTTCTGTAACTCTTATGAGTATCAGATTTTAAGTGTTTTTTTTTTAATTTGCAGTAAAATATATATAAAACATTTGCCATTATAACCTAAGTGCTTTGTATACACAGGCTGAGTATCCCTTATTGGAAGTGCTAGGGAACAGCAGTATTTTGCATTTCAGATTTGTTTTTTTTCAGATTTTGGAATACTTGCAGTATTACTAGTTGGATATCCCTAATCTGAACATCTGAAACCCAAGATGCTCCAAGGAACATTTCATTACAGTGTCCTATCGGCACTAAAAAATGTTTGGATTTTATAGCATTTTGGATTTTGGATTTCTGGATTAGGGATGCTCAACCTGGGTAAACTCATTTCATCTTCACAACTACCAGTTTTAAAGATGAGAAAACTGAGACACAAAAGTTATGCCACTTGCCCAAGGTTGTTCACCTGGGAAGTGGCAGAACCAGGGTTCAGATCCACACTCTCTGGCTTCAGAGCCCATGTTCTAAGCACCAAGCCACTTTGGTAAACAGACAGAAGTCCCTTTGATCCCTGTTAGCCCATTTCAAGTTACTAACTCCAGGGTTTCTCCTGGAAGTAGAGTTACTAAGGAGAGTGGGTTAGGCAGGACATGTTTAAGACGGGGTTGAGATCCAAGGGCTTTCAGATTTGAGTGCTCAGTCTTCTACTTACGCTCCCCCAGTTGCCAACTCTCCAGGTGGCCGAGACCGGGCACTCCCTCAGGTAACAGGGGTGAACACTGGGGGGCTGCGTGCCCGGGCAGTTGATGGTGGTTTGGTAGCTGTATTCGTAATTCTCCTTCCCGGTGTAAATCTCGCTGCACGAGACAAGCCTTTGTTTGTAGCCTTTTCCACAGGTCACTGAGCACTGCAAAGACAGGGATTGAGAGGAGAGGTTCGAGCAGTTCCTGGGGGCAGCCCACAATAGGCCCCTGACCTCCACACCGAGCGCTGACCGTGTGACTATGCTGCAGAAAGCTCCCACTTCATTAGCTTATTTATTCATTTCAAGCGGCAGGCCCTGAGCGCACAGGAGACAGGCAACCCTACAGGGTGCCTCTGGGATCTGGTGCTTCCACTGGCATCTTCTCAGCCCCCAATGCAGGTGGGGGTGCCTCAAGCCCCTTCTGGAGGTTTCGAAGGGAGGAGGAGGGGGAGGTGCTCCAGCTGTCATTCATTCAGTTTGCATCTTCAGCCCACCTGCACAGGTTGGCAAACTGCTCTTTTCTAAAGCTATGATGACCACCAAATTGGGAAGGGAAGAGGAGACAACCGCTGACCCATGAGTTGGCATTCTGAGTGGAAATCCAAGCACTGAGCCAAAGGGGACTCTGGGACTGTTTTCCTTCCCTCTTTGGTGCTGTTTGCTTTCCTACCTGCCCTCCATTTAATTTCCTTCTCCTCTCTCTCTCCCTGGCTATAGATTTTTTTTTTTTTTTAGACTGCATCTCACTCTGTTGTCCAGGCTGGAGTGCAGTGACATGATCTCCGCTCACTGAAACCTCTGTCTCCCAGGTTCAAGTGATTCTCATGCCTCAGCCTCCCAAGTAGTTGGGATTATAAGCGTGCGCCACCACACCCGGCTAGGCTATAGATGTTGACCGGCATGTTACCTTTCTGCTTTTCTACCTCTTGCTCTATATCATGCCCTCGTCTGTACTCTTTTATCCTAACTCTGGCATTTAAACATACTCAACCAATACAGAAATGGAGAAGAAATACACATCATTACAGTGTCCCAACTTTCAACCTCCTTAGCTAAGTTTTTTTAAAATCATTTTCTATTTAAAAAATAAAACTGAGTTACAATTAATTGAGTTTTGATGATATTTTTAGGCAACAGCATCAAATAACTGGTCATGTTTTGTAAACATGCTTCATAAACTTGGAGTAGAGTGCCGGTATTCTCTAGACTTACAGTTCTTGGATTTGGGATAAACACCCCAAAACAGTATGCCACATGTGGTGTGTTATGCCTTTTCTGGGGTGAGGGACCACAGCTTTCATCAATTCTCAAGGGCAGTTAGAAGCAACAGTGTCTGCTCTGCCCTAATGTCTCCTGCTGCTTTTAGTCACATAGTTTTCTTCTCCTGCAACTTTTCCAGGGAAAAGGCTCTCCTTGAAGAAATCCCAGAGGCAGGAGAGAACAAGTCCAGCTACAGGCATGCAGAGCATCCCTGGGCCTTCCCTTCCAGTTGGCTCGAGACATAGAAATGCTCTGTGTACATTTCTTCCTTCTTTGGCTGCTGCTGTTCAAATGTTTGAAGGCCAGGTTGACGCCAGGCCAGGAAAGTGTAAGGCCAGCCCGGGGTGTTTCATGCAGATGGCTAACAAACTCTGTCCAAGCTGTGGGTAATCTTAGTGTCTAACCCAGTGCTTGCATGCGTTGACATCAGTCCATACTAACTTAAACAAAGTTGTGCGTTTGAGAGGGGCAAGGAATGAGACTCTTGACCCCTACAAACCAGGAGCAAAAGCAGTTTCCTGGCTATTTATGTTGGGGGGGCGCCCAGTGGGAGACAGGCATTTGCTGAAGGAACTGAGCCCCAAATATGGTCAGGCTAAACGCAGAGGCCTTCACATCTCTGTAAAGAAGCTGGCAAGAACAGATGCTCTCAGCTAGCTGACATCAGCATTGTGAAAATGTTGACTGCTGCTGGTTTCCTGAAATCATTTCAGAGAGAAACTCATACTATAGACTCTGCATGTCTTGGTGTATGCGCTTGGTTCCACATGAGCATGTATTACTTTTCTAAATTGAAAATAACAGCAAAGCAAAATAGTAAGACTGTGGGCTCCCTGCATGAGCTGTACGCTTCAGGCCCTGCTAGGAAATGCACGTGTCAATCAGGACTGACAGAGCTTTTCTTTGCCAGTCCAGCTCAAGCCTCCTCCAATTCGGGTGGAGTAGAGCTCAGAGAAAAACACACAAAGAAGCCTCCAGGTAATAGAGGTCCCAGAGAGAAGGCATGTCTTCTTTTCTAGAGAGAATGCTGGTGCCAGTCCCTTTCGGCCCCTCTCCCCTCACTGCAGGTTTCCTTCCCTGTGGTCCCTGTATCTGTGCTAAATACTGTTTCCAACCCTGTAGTTCTTGTCCATAAATTTGCGGACTTTTCAATTCATGATACACCTGCGAATTTACAGAAATGTGGAAGGCTTCCTTTTTTCAATCTTCTCCCTGTCTCATCTTTTGGGGGTTATGGTTATATTAAAGCTATAGGAGTAATATGACTCAAGTCCCATAATAAAACTGCTACACAAGAGATAAGCTAAGATGAAGATGTCAATCTTGGCCAGGTGAAAGGTGAGAGCTCCCTGCGTTGGGATCTGGATGGGTTGGAACCTATGCCTCAAACCCACCATCAAGAACTATTCTGAACACTCATTTGGATTCCACATGTATCCTGGCTGGCCAAGAGCGAATCAATTTCATAAAGATCAGAACCATGTCTCCTCTTCACTCTCTAAGGGCATACGGTACTATTCAGGGCATACCGAGAAGATGCAGGGTTGGGGTCGAGCAGGGTTTCCCAGCCTCAGCACCACTGACATTTGGGCCAGATAATTCTGTATTGTGAGGGCTGCCCTGTGCACTGTAGGATGCTTAGCCCCATCCCTGGCCTCCACCTTCCAACCCTGGCCAGTAGGGTTCCCTTTCCCCAGTTGTCACAATCAAACTGTCTCTAGACACTGCCAAATGTTCCCTCGAAGGACAAAATTCACAGGAATAAAGGATAGGGAGAGATAATTAGAAAAGACTTTGGGATCAGCTTTAGTGCAGGAAGCAATTCAACACCCAACACACACATCATCTAAATGCAAATATTCATCTCATTAACATGTGAAACTGCTGCCTGTCAAACTTTGAAGAGACCCAGTGGCAGCAATCATATTACCTAACAATTTTCAGTACCTTTACTGTGAGTCCAGATGCCTCCCTTTGAAATCTCTAAATGCTTTTGGTCAAATAACAGCTGGTTTGAATGCTACAGATCTCTCATACAGATATGAACGTACTACGATGTTTGAAAATAATATAATCATGCTATGATTACTACTGGTTTATTACCATTAAAAAGGGTCTAGATAAGCATTGTGCGCAGGAGGATATATGAAAAAATGGTACTTGGGATACTTTGGATATAATAGAAAATTATTTTCTTCCTCTGAAGCTGTTTGTTAAAACAGGCAAAACACATCTGGCTCATGAAAGGGGTTTGTTTGCCCCTTACAATGTTTTAAAACCAAAAATTTGAGCCCCCATTTTTAAGTTAGGAAATCTCACATACTAGTCCAGATTTTTAGCCTCTCTTGAAAAATCAGGTCTGGTAACGATAGACCACATTTCTGCATGGCCACAGCTGGAGTGAAAGAGATTTTGCTCCCTTCACACAGCATGTGCTAGTTTGTCATAGTTGCCACCTCTCCCTGTTGTATCCCTGGCACTACAATATTTTCTTATACTTAACTGTCTTCAGGCACCTCAAAGCATCCTATGAGTTTGCAGCCCCTGTAATAATTTCTTCTTTATGCCAATAGGACATCAAGGTGAATCACAGAATGTAGACCTGAAGGGACTTAGAGACCATCTCATACATCTCTCCCGCTTTGCATACAAGGAATTCTAGTTCGGGAAGGCTAAGGACTTGTCAGAAAACACGCAGTTCACAGTGGCAGATCGGGCGGGTAGCCTCAAGTCTCCCACACTCCTGCACTTATCCCTCTGCCACTCTCAGGCCATGGCTGAGCTGACGACGGTTGCAGTCCCCAGGATGGTACCTCTGACCATTCTCCTGTGATCCAGACATACTCGCAGGGTTGCAAACTACAGCTTTCGCGGTCCGCCGGTCGCTTGCTCATGTCACAGCGTGTACCATGCACCTCGTTTTTGTTGTCATCCACACACACCACCTTGCGGTACCTGGAGCCTTCGCCGCAGGTCTTGGTGCACTGTTAAAGACAAGCAAAAGGGAAGAATAAACCATAGTTCCTTATATCCTATGGCTGTAAGTATGTGTTTACCTGTCTACATAGCCTGTAAGATCATAAGAGCCCTGAGGGCAGGAATTGACAGAGAACTTCTCGTTTTTTTTTTTTTTTTGAAATGGAGTCTTGCTCTGTGGCCCAGGCTGGAGTGCAGTGGCGCGATCTTGGCTCACTGCAAGCTCTGCCTCCCGGTTCACGCTGTTCTCCTGCCTCAGCCTCCCGAGTAGCTGAGACTACAGGTGCCTGCCACCACACCAGGCTAATTTTTTGTATTTTTAGTAGAGACGAGGTTTCACCATATTAGCCAGGATTGTCTCAATCTCCTGACTTTGTGATCTGCCCACCTCAGCCTCCCAAAGTGCTGGGATTACAGGCGTGAGCCACCACTCACGGCCGAAAACTCCTCATTTTACCCCAGTTACCTAACAACTCTGTTCCTGGCATTCACCACCCAGCTGCCTAAAGGAAGGAAGGAAAGTATAAATGAGTCAATCTCAGTTTAGAAAGGACCTTAAATCCTATTTACTTCAAACACCTACACACAAGTGACTTGATTTAACACTTATGGCCAAATGTTTACCAAACTGGTGTGGCCAAGTGTTTACCAAACGGGTGTCTAAATAATTCCAGGATCAGGGACATGAGTACCTGCCCAGGTAGCCATCTCATTTCATAACATGGAACCAAACAGATCTCTTTCTATGTTCCAGGCCCTTGTCCTAGTTTTCTATTCCAGGGAAGCATAAAGGAAAGTTTCAGCTCTCACAGGTAATCTCCTCCAGCTATTTGAAGAGGGCTTTCCTGTGGCCCCAGGTGCCTTTTCTCCTCCAGGGGAACTGCTCTCATCCCACATCATTCTGCAAATATTCACTAAGTTCCTACTAGTTGTCAGGCCCTGTGACGGGTCCTGGGTGAACAAGAGTGCACACAAATGGCTCATTCTCTGTTTTCAGAGAGGAGCTTATATGTTAGTAGCAAAGGCAGACAACAAAGAAGATAGCTAGGTAGTGAGATGTAACAATTACTGTAATTCCATTTTCCAGATGAAGAAAATGGGACTTTGAGAGCCTAAGGTACTTGCCCCAGGTCACACCTCTCTTTATGAGGTAGATGGGACAGCTATGTTTATTCCCATAAGCTAAGGGATCATTACAGAGCAAGTGGTAGGTTTCATTCTAGGATAATCTCTATACTGTCCACAGATTCTTATTTGTTTTGCTTTAACCAACAGCAAACCCTACCCCTGAAGTTTATCCTTAGTGCCCTGTGTTGCTAAAGGTCACTGAAAGCCTATTGTATCTAAAGCCTCTGTGTCACCCAACATTTCAAGACTCTAGACTACATTGGGAAGCCCCAGTGAGCTAACTGAAACCTGTACCAAGGACTGCTGCAGTTTCTTAATTTAGGCCACGGATTGAATACCCTGTTGGCAACAGGCTTATCTAACAACTGTGATTTTTGTTGTGTGGTTAGAATGTTGTCTTTTCTTTCTTTCTTTGAGACAAAGTCTCCCTGTGTTGCTCGCATTGGAGTGCAGTGATGTGATCACAGTTTGCTAGAGCCTCGACTTCCCTCCTACATTTTAGTCCCAAGTAGCTGGGACTACAGGCATGAGCCACCATGCCCAGCTAATTTTTTAATTTTTTGTAGAGATGAGTCTCATTACGTTGCCCAGTTTGGTCTTGAACTCCTGGGTTCAAGGGATCCTCCTTGGCCTCCCAAAGTTCTGGGATTACAGGCGTCAGCCATCATGCCCAGCTAGCACACTGTCTTTTAAAATGTCTAATTTTAGTCTTTACGGAGAACTACAGACCCCACCTCTCTTTTTCATCTAATGGGCAGCCTTTCCTTTTATCCCTGCCTTGCCTCAAAGGCATTTGTGTTTGGAACTCAGCTTCACTCAGAAATGTCTTCTATAACACGCCCTGTGTCTTTTTTTTTTGGTGATAAAATACACAAAATATAAAATTCACCATTTTAACTATCACAAGTATACAATTCAGTGGCATTTAGTACATCTGCAATATTGTGCAACCATCACCCCATCTAGTTCCAGAATAGTTCATCACTGCAAAAGGAAGTCTTGTACCCGTTAAGCAGTCCCTCCCCATTCCTTCCTTCCTATAGCCCCTAGCAACCACCAATCTGCTTTTTGTCTCTGTAGATTTGCCTATTCTGGGTATTTCACATATATGGAATCATCCAGTATGTGGCCTTTATTACCTGACTTCTCTCCCTTAATGTTTTTGAGGTTCTTCCATATTGCAGCATGTATCAATATTTCATTCCTTTTTAAGGCTGAATAATATTCTATTGTATGGATATATTCTATTGTATGGATATACCACATTTTGTTTATCCATTCCACAGTTGATGGACATATGGGTTGTTTCTCATTTAGCTATTGTAAATAGTGCTGCTATGAAAATTCATGTACAAATTTAAACACCTATTTTCCATTATTTTGGGTATATATACCCGGGAGTGGAATTGCTGGGTCATAGAGTATGCTCCGTGTCTTTTGTGAGCTACCCTGTTCCTTTAGGAAGGAGAAGGGATATGCTGGCATTTCCTGGTAGCCCCTTGTCACTTGCAAACTTAACTTAAAATTTCTGCTGCTTGGGAGTCAACCTCAATATCTAGAATATGGAGTCACTCCTCATCTTTCTGGAGCATAAACATAACTTGAAACCACTGTGAGGTGAGCATGGAGGAGCAGAATCACTTCAAATTAGTGCAGGAGGCCGGCTGAGCCCAGTTCCCTAGCTCATCCCTAGCTCAGTGGTTTTGGGGTTTTCTATTCTCCTAGAAAAAAATGTTTTTTCATCATTAAAAAAGTGAGATACAGGGCCACTGAATGTTAAAAAAGAAAAGAAAAGAAAAATTTAATCTGTGATGTGTAGATATATGCAAATAACTTAACTACCCATAGAAAAAGTAATTCCTTAGAAAATTAGGACTTAGACGCTGAGAAGATCCTAATTATTGCACAGCTAAACCTGGACTAAACCTTCCAGTATCCTCTCTTGTTTTCACTAATCCACAAGGCTTTAATCTGCATCAATAAGTAACAGTTCAGAGCAGAAACACAATGATTCCTACATACTTTATGCTTGTTAAGCGTTTCTCTCTCAGTCTTAAAGAATGGTTAACTACCATAAAAACTATTTTGCCAGCGGTGGAAAAGGGAGCTGGGAAAATTTACCTTGAATATAACTTTTACAAAATTAAAAATTAAACTAAGTAAATAAGTGACTTGCCCAGTGTTTCCTAATTAGTCAACAGCAGCTCTGAAAATCACATGGCAAAGGGTTTTCTCCTGGAATCTTAAATCCTAACTAGGGTATGGGGGCTGGGTAATCAGAAAACAAATCCAGCCCATGCTATCAGGTTTTATCAGCTTTTTGTAATATGGCTTCCCTCTCAACCCTCTACGATTTATGACTCTTTCCCCTGTCCTGGAATATGATCTAGAATGTTCTGAAAAACAGTTGGAAAGTTCAATTAGCCTCATTTTAGTTTCCGAAAGGTTTTCTCTAATTTCAGTATGGCTTTTAGAAAAATCTCTAACACAAGTAACACCGCCAGCCTCCTTGCATTTCATCACACACTATAATTCAGAAAGAAAATAATCACAGTGCTGGACTAAATTGGGCAGCTCGCCCATTGTTCTGCAAGGTACATGCGCCTTTAAATGTGCTGAAATTAACAGGGGGAAAAGAACTTTTCCAAATCTGAGGGTGAGGAAGACCTAAAGTAAACGGTGAAGGTGGTGTTTTATTCAGCCAGGTAGGTTGGCCACAGAGTGATGGTCTAAAAAGGATCATTTAATGCAATGGGTAGAAATTTTCTCTGCTTAAAGATTATAACCAAGTTGCTTTACACTTTCAAATATATATTTTGGTGCAATTCCCTAACCATGGGGAGAAGAAAACCACTTAATATTCACAGGCTCTACCTTTTAAGGTTGTTGATTTTCTCCACGGATGAAAGACCTTGTCTTCTCTAGTGCGGGGTTACCATTGTTGCACAGTGTAGGATGGCAACTCACAGAACCACAGGGTTCCTGGGTTTTTATGTCATGAGAAGCAGCAGTGACAAATCGGTTTATCTAGCGTTGCTTTAAATGGCAACAACAAAAAAAGCAGGCCTTACTTCAAAGCTCATTTTAAAGTCAGGTATACAGAATTTAGACATTTTTGCTCTCAAATAGTATATATTTGCTAGGGGGTGGGGTGGGGAGAAGGAGGCAGAAATAATACTATGGAGACACTTTGTAACTTTAAAGTCATTCATTTGGCTGGGCGTGGTGGCTCACGCTTGTAATCCCAGCACTTTGGGAGGCCGAGGCGGGCGGATCACGAGGTCAGGAGATCGAGACCGCGGTGAAACCCCGTCTCTACTAAAAATACAAAAAAATTAGCCGGGCGTGGTGGCGGGCGCCTGTAGTCCCAGCTACTCGGAGAGGCTGAGGCAGGAGAATGGCGTGAACCCGGGAAGCGGAGCTTGCAGTGAGCCGAGATTGCGCCACTGCACTCCAGCCTGGGCGACACAGCGAGACGCAGTCTCAAAAATAAATAAATAAATAAATAAAGTCATTCATTCATTCGATCAGTATTTTACAATGAGCCAAGGTCTATGCTGGGGCCCCGGGAGGCAGCCCCCATGGCTTCCTACTCTGCCTCTCTCCCTATTAGGACACCCAGGGTGGCAGCTATTCCCAGCTTGGGGGTCTCATGTGTTAGCTCAGCTGGCTAACTGGTGACCCCTGGGGTTTAACGCCTAGGGCTACCTTGTGCAGTTGTGTAAGCAGATGTGGGTTTCATAACAGAGTGTGTAATTGAGTAAGAAGCCACCAGGGAGAGAAGAGGAAAAACAACGGGGCAATTCCCATGATGCTGCAAAGGCAGGCCCAGGTAGCAGCAGATGAGCAGGAGGAATGACGGAGGACACCAGTTCACCAGGCCAGGAGGGGAAGAGGACATTCTTAGGAGGGGCTCAGCATGTGTGGTGGCTGAAGGTGAGAAATGGCATGGGTGGAGAAGCAGGGGAGGAGAATGACCACAGCATTTTGGGGTTTTCAGAGCAGATTATTTCTGGTTTGGGATTTTTAGAGCATCCCTAATGCCTAATGCCTGGAACTTCACAAGGGATTGATAAACGCTGATTGAATAAATTAATAAAATGAGCAATAAAGAGTTCGTATCTGGCTCTGTGCGCACATCAAAACCTGGTCATTCCCTACTGTTAACTTCAGGAAAATCTTTTAAATCAACTGACCAAGGACCTGCCGCTCATTTCTAACTTTTCTGTGTTAAGGAAATGCACTTGGGAATCATTCTGCAGCTGATCTTAATATAAGTCCTCAGACTCCAAGTATGTATCAGAGTGGCCCAAGTCCCCATACTGCACCAAACAGCAACGAGGTGAGCAGTTGTGCAACAGTCAGACATATCTGAGCACAGCTTGTCCATGGCATTGTGACAAGAAAATAAAACAGCTGTTCTTACAGGAAAAACAGAGTTTGACTGTGCTTTTATTTTTTTATTTTTAACGTTTTTGAGACAGGGTCTTGCTCTGTTGCCCAGGCTGTAGTGCAGTGGCCTGATCATAGTTCACTGCAGCATTGACCTCCTGAGCTTAAGCAATCCTTTCACCTCAGCCTCCCAAGTTGCTGGAACTACAGGTCCATGCCACCATACTTGGCTATTTTTTTCTATTTTTTGTAGAGATGGAGTCTCACTATGTTGCCTAGGCTGGTCTAAAACTCTGGGGCTCAATGATCCTCCCTCCTTGGCCTCCCAAAGTGCTGGGATTATAGGCGTGAGACACTGTGTCCAGCCTGCTTGACCGTTCTAAAAGTCATTTTAGAATGCCTTTATTCTATAGAGCGAAAGATGAAAGTCTATCAATTAGCAGGCACTGTTCTATGTTATTTTCCTCCCTCCCTTTCTTCCTTCCTCCTTCCTTCCTTTTTTGCTCCCATCTTTCCCGCCTTCCTTTCTCCCTCCCTTCCTTTCTTCTTTCCTTCCACCCATCCATTATTTTGTTCCTCCATTCATTCACAGATTCATTCATTTAACAGGTATCTTTGATGTTGTAGGTACCATGCTAAATGATAGAGAAGATTCTGGTGAACAAGCTTCCGGACCTTAAATAACTGAGAGCATAGATGAGAAAAACAGGCAATGAGAATTCCAGGTGCTAACTGCCAGAGTACAGTAATTTAAGGGTGCTGTGAGAGCTGAGTGGAGGAGCATCTGACTCCGATTTAGTGGGGTGGTGTGATTGGCAAAGGCTTTTGAGAGGAAGTGACATTTAGGTTGAGGCCTGAAGGATAAGAAGGGGTGACTGAGGTGAAGGTCAGAGCAAGGTGGTCTTATGATGAAGAGGTACTACAAGAGAAGAGTGTATTCCAGGTAAAGGGGGAAAAGAACACGTGTAGCCCCTGTGAGATCTATTCCTCAATGCTGCAGATGTACAGCCCCATATGATCACAATTCAAATTTGACCAGAAGGACCTCTGCTGCTCTAAGTCAATCTATATGTCAGATTGTGATACTATTAACAAGTAAATCCTTTGTGATAATAATTCTCAAAAGAACTAAAAAGTCTTTTTTAACTTTTTTCTTCCAAACAGCCTCATGAGCATTATAATTCTAAAGTGGGTAAAACTGACAACCTCGAGGACAAATTACTCACCTGAAGCTGGCGGGTGATATTAGAAGCCCAATATTATAAGGTTCAGGCCAAGCCAAACTGCTGTCATCACCAGAAGCCTCCATCGGAAGGCCACCGTACTAAAAAGAAGTCTACTTTGGGATGGCCTAAAATGTGCTAGTCACCATGTCGAATCATGTCATCTCACCAAATCCTGTGACCCTTGAGCAAAGTCCGCCATAGAATTCCCATTTTGCAGATGAGCTAAGTGAAGTCTAGAAATCCAGAGTCAACTTTTCAGAACCACACACTGAATAGAATTTTGCTTACAACATGTTACTTCTAGGGTGTAAACAAAATGAGATGTGGATGTGTGGATAGAGCATTTTTCTCTCGTCCAATTATTCTGCCCTATATCTGAAAGTCTGGGCTCTACTCTCATGGTATGAAGAAGGCACCCTGATGCCCCTTTCCCCTGAACAACCAGTGGGCCTCACAATGAACAGGAAGTCCAATGAGGGGCTCCAACATCATCAAGACTCTCCCGGTGACGTGGCTTAAAGTCTGATAGCTAACTAGATCAAGGATCTCCTTTTTAGAAGGGGTAGGTGTTATAACCCAGTAAAGGGAATACACTTTGATAGTAACTCTCCAGTAAGAGGCTTGGCAAGTCATTGAGAGGAAAATAAAATAATTCACTTTAGGTGTATCTGGCATGGGATTAGTGAAGATAACGATTCAGAGTGTAGGTGCCAGAGTTCAAGCTTCTGGGCTTCAAATTCCAGCCATATTATTTACTAAACGCATGATCATTGATAAATTAACCTACCTAAGCCCCAAGTTGCCCCTATTAAATGACGATAAAAATATAAATACTACATCAGAGAGTTATGGAAAGGGCTAAACGAAGTACTTCATGTGAAAATACTCAACACAGTACCTGGTTTGTAGCTTAGTAAACAACAAGCTTTATTATTTTTATTATCTTCAGTATTAGGGCCATTGTACTATACAACTCTAGGGGATGCTCCTCACGTTGTATAAAAATGGCATCCCTCAAAGTTGTGCAGTGTACAACCTGTGTGGCTGTACGGAACATCCCTGATGACTGTGGCCATGGTGAGGGTGCAGAAACTGTGCTTCTCTAGGCAGATGCCTGCATTATTTCTCAAAAAGAGGATGGTGTCATATCCTATGGACCTAGCATGAAATACACCTTGCCAACAAACTGGTGGGTTTTAATAATCCACACAGGGGACTATTAAAAGAGGAAGCAAAAGGCAAAGTGCATACTCAAGCAAACAAGAGTTCTGAGGTGGTGGCCAAGGACTGCTAAGAAAGAAGGGGTATCCTGTAATGGGGGGCTCCCGCACATCCCATTCAGTGGGCTGAGAGGCTGCCCTGTGGCACACTCTCTGACCTCAGGTCAAGACATCACTAGGTGTGGGAGAAAAGTGGAAACGTTTGCCTGCATCAGTGGATATCAGGTAAAACGGTGGCTGAAAGAATGGATGTGAGAGGAGGTGGCAGTGAGAATGGAGGTGAGGGCTGTGATTTAGGGGAGCCTGAAGGGTTCTGTCTTTTCAAGTGACCACCCAACTTACTGTTGAACAAGGGCGCCTTTGATCATAAAAGTAGGAAGAATTAATAATTACATGAGGACTACCCCAGGCAAACAGGAGGCATGGCCACCCTCTTCCTGATTTGATCAATTAAGGTAATTGCCCAGTTACTGTCGTCCTTCACTCTCAGTCTTGCTGCTTCGGGAACATTCTGAGCAGGCTATCAGCAGGCCTTGCATGTATGGGAAACATGAAGACTTTTCGTGGGGCTTCTCCCCACCTCCAGCTGCCCTGGGCCTCACTCTGCCAATGACAGGCCTCCTGGAGAATACCATAGCAATATCATAGGAGATACTCCTACGATATTCCATCCATTTTCACCACCCCAGTATTCCTTCCTTAGACTCTCCACTTTGGGTGAAGGCAGATGAGAAAGCGTTCCCAGGAGGGTGACTATTAGACTCTGCTTTTCCTGTTACTCACAGAGTCTTTTCTCTTTGTGAGAATGGCAACCCTCTAGTAAGCTTCTTAAATAGAGGCCCAGGCCAGGCGATCTCCTGAAGCCTTCTATTCTTCTACAGAGTTTAACAGCAATATTTGAGTAAGGTTTAAAAAAGATCCATCTGCACGACACATGCAAAGAAGTAAATTTTAGGCATATTTTGCATGATCAGAGAAGAGGAATTTCCTCAGTGCATATGTGGCAAGGTTTTTCCATTCTTTGGGAAGCGAAAGGAATTGTAAACAGAGTGTGCATTTTCGGGATTGGCTCTAGCATTTTCAAAAGCTGGCTAAAGCACAAGCAGTCAGCTTAGATTCATTTCTGAACACTCTCTTACTTTCCGCCCCTTGGAGCAGGGTTGAGTTTAGCATGAGACAAAGAGGGAGATGGAGAGAGCAGGCCATGGTAGGTCTGAAATAAAGAGAATCAAGAGGTCACACTGAGGGGGAGAGAGAGAGAGATGAGGGAGTCTCCTCTTCCTTCTATATCTGACATTGCCAATCCCCAAACCGTAATAGATAACACTATTATCTCCAGTTTTCTCAGAACAACTCTGCAAAGTTCTTTTATCCCCATTCTACAAATGGATAATCCGAGGCTCAGAGAAATCAAGAATCCTTGTTCTAAGTCCCTTGGCTAATGTGTGGCAGTGCTGGGATATGAACCAAGTCTGTAGAACTTTATAGTCTCTAGGGCTCCAAATAACTCATGTGGCTCAAGAGCTGTTAATCTGAAATGTAACTGCTTTAGGCATTCCTCCCTGCCACTGTCTGGTGGGAATAAAAAAGTCAAGAAGGAAAACAGCAAAAAAGACTGAGTAGATGGAGAGGGTGAGTTTCCTAAAGAAAAGAAATTACTGCAAACAATGGAAGTAATCCATGAGGAGGCGAGGGAAGAGGAAGATAGGGCTGGGTGGCTGAATCCCAATGGGGTAAAGAATGCAGTTCTAGTATTTCATAATGGTTTAAGAGAACAAACTTAGCATCAAGTCTTGCTTCTTCCACTTGCTAGGTGCTAGGTATGTGACACTTGGACAAATGACACAGACTCTCTGAACCTCACTTTTTTCACCTGCAAAATGGGATGATGATAATAATAATACTCACCTTGTCTGGTGGTTAAAAAGATTAAGGGAAGCAATGAACAAAAAGTACCCAGCACAGTGCCAGGGGTACAGTCTAACTGTTCTCCAAACCATACGCTTTCTTTATGTTCTGAAAAGCTCTTCACAGTGGGGAATTTCCTGTCTTATTTTTCATTATCTCTGCACCTCAAGCAGCATGCATTTTGTTTTTTATGCCAACATCAGTGGATATGGTTTGCTTTCTAATTCTTTCCCCCCATTTTCTACAGTTTAATCTTCTGTTCTGGAAACAGAGGTTACCTCCTAGAAAACCTCCCTGGCCAAACTTTTCCCCATGGACACAATGTTTTCCTTAACCAAACATTAACTTGAAGCCACGGAAAAAGAAAGTCTTGTCCACTTCTGCATGGACCATCAACAGAGCAGTTTCTTTGGATACCATCCTTTTTTTTTTTTTAATGTTAGAAATCTTTCACTAATTAATCAAGGTTTCACATGAATGCCCATCTTCTACCTGACAGCCAAAGTCATAGAAAGAGGAAAAATACAGAGTAGGTTCTACCTAAAGTCTGCCCTGTGGCTATTTAAACAAATACAGAATGACCAAATCTGGAGACACATGTAAAATATTCCTTCTATCTCCCCCTCCTTCTGTGAAAGATATCTGAATGCATTCGGCCCATGGCCTGTTAAAGTGTTTTTTTTTTTTTTTTTGAGGCGGCCAGACTTGGAACACTCAGGAACACAAAGAGACGTAGGAATTGCTTAAAAACAAGAAGTTCTCCCACCCTTGTTGGAGCGAATGCGCAAGTCTGACAGTGAACCTTTTGGGAAAGAGCCAGCATTGTAACCGTGCTCGGTGACTTCTCTGGTTTTACAGGGAACAGATGTGATGATAGCAACGGGCGCACATGTGAAATGCCTGACAGGTACCCCTTCGTGGCTCTACTTACTTCTTGCCATTCCTCTGCCCTCCAAGTGTAGAGGGGACACCGTGGGCCTTGGCAGTCGCGTTCCGACTCCGGTCTGGTGTACGGGTTGCACTCGGTCTCTCTGGCTATTTTGTGTGTTCCGATCTGACAGCCCACATGCCTCTGCTGTACGCCTCGGCCACAGGACACAGAGCACTAAGAAGACAGAGGACGTAAGTGGGAGCTTCGGCTCATTTATTTTTGGGGGGGGGCGGGGGGTGTCGAGGGTCACAGAGGAGGGGAATGCACTCCTAATCCAATGACTTTCATAGCTATTACATCGCTTTCTAATTTGCAATGAAAGGGATCCCAGATCGTGTCTTAAACCTGGAAACTCACTGCTTATCTTATCCATGCTGGAGAGTGAGGAAGGTGCTCAAGTTTGGAGGAATCCCTCAAGTTAACGAAATTCTTGGAGGATTGAAGAGCTTGATAAAAATCATTATGAGTCATTTAGCACAACCTAGAAATAGTGCTGCCATGAGAAATGAAAACTTGAAATGATTTCTATCCTGGAGGATTTGAGACTCATGAAAACTGGACAGTGTTGTACAAGAAGAATTTCTTGGCAGATTAAAAATATAACCCAAGGAGAAGTAAACCACTGAAGATTTTAGGACCTTATAAGTAGAATTATTTTCTCCAGTCTCTTCCTTTTCTTGCTCCTGTTCATGGAGATAAGGCAATATTTTTTTAACCACAGAATTCACTGAAGAATTTGTGTCTATTTACAACCTCAGATGAATATATGAGGAATAAAAACTGACAGGAAAAACCATTTCCTCGGGCTTAATGTTTTCAGCCCTTGAAAAATATTATTAATCATGTTGAAACATTTTGTTGACCAACTTGCAAAACACCATATTAAATCTGCAATTAACTTTCCTCTAAATTAATTTTTTAATGGTTTCCTCATTGCTGGGTTTCATAATCTCACTTATGGCCAGGCCAAGAATTATTGTCTTGATTAAGGTTTTGACCGCCAGAAACTAAAGGCAACATTTGGAAAGAATAGCATATTATTACACTTAGCTATTAAAAATTATTTCCAAATTTTTGTGATAGCTCAGCCTCCATTTATTGGTCTGGTGTTGAGAAAACAGGCTTAACATACATTAAAGCCATATTCCTAAGAAGAAGTCTTCTTAAAGAATAGAATCATGCTCTTTTAAACTTGAAAAAATTATTTTCCAATTAACCTGTAGCAATATTCAACTTTCTTTGAGGCTATTAATGGAAATTTATTATAAAGAATCACACCCAATGTATTCTGCTGCATGTTAATTTTCTCTCCATTTCAGATTTTAAGAAAACAGGTAACGATATTTAGAAGGTAACTTGAGAAATCATATTGTTTCAGATAAATCTATGCCAGAGAGGAGAACCATATGTTCACATCAAAGCTAGCTGAACAGAAGAAAATATTTTGGATCAACATAGCTACTATTGTTTGGGTTCAATTGTATTAATTGGATTGAATGAGTTTGTGACCCACAAGAAACCAGACTTTTAAAGTCATTATGTCCTGGGTATAATGGGAGGATTCCTGATCACCAGTGATGACCCTATCTATAGAGAATGGCCATTTAGTGCTCATTAGAGCTACATGAATCATATTTCCCATTGATTACACTGGAAAAGAATGTACTGTAACATGGTAGAGTTACCCCATAAATGACAGAAATGTTCAAACATTATCATCATCAATAAATAACAACCAAAAAGTCTTTTGACTATTTCAATTTGGGGTCTTAAATATAAAAGAGCACATTTCTGGAACAATATATCCAAATAGAAATACAGAAATAATATTGTAAACAAATTTGAGTTTGGTATAGGGCTCAACTATATGCAGAATCTCATAATGTTTTAATAACCTAAAGGAAAATGAAAACATATTTAAAGACTTTTAGAATGTATAAGACTATTCAGGCTACTAAATAAATGAAACCTCTTTTTGATGCTATTGTAATTGAAATAATTACTTATGGTTCAATGAAGGCACGGTACTAAGAGCCATAAGTATCCAACATTTAAAAAATCACTTCCTACAATGTTTGATAATTTTTCAAAAGACAAATTAAGACATAGGAAGGTTCAATTATACAATATGTCATTCTGGCTTCTGATTTTCATGATGTCAAAGCCAGCTTTGAAATACCACATTCAAAAATTTCTACATGACTTAAGTGCTCACAGCAAGGTACAAGCCTGCCTTTCTGAATAATGCATTCACAGTAATCTTTGCTCAAAATGAGGTGCACTCCATCGGAGTTAGTTTTCTGTGTTCAACTTTTCTTCCTGTGCCGTCTCAAGGGAGGCAACAGTTTGCATAGAGAGCCAGCCAGGCTTGCTTGGAATTCTGAGAGATTTGTGCAGGCACCCCATGAATAAAACAGCATCAGAAAGACCTCTGTGTGACCCTGGAGGCAGTGATGGTGGTGGTATGTGTATGTGTGTGTAAATCCAAGTTTTCTTGTTCTGTTCACTACACCTTTTAGTTCATTTGCAGATGAAAACATCTAAATGGCCTCTATTAATGTGCTCCCCCCCACAGCCATCATCCCACCACCACAGTCTATTCGTGCAGGTTTGAAAGTAGATGTTTTTCATTCTGAACTCCTGAGCTGGCAGCTATGTTTCATCTCTCTCTACTCCCCACTGTGCAATGCTAGTATGCAGAACTCACCAACTTAAAAGGGGAACTTGATGCTTATTTCCATAGGGAGAAAGAATCTCCATGGAACTTTTGATGTTTAGGGAATCATAATATATACTTGAAAACCTAGGAAGAGTTTTATATACTTTCTTCCAGGATTACTGCTGAAATTATGGTGATGACGTTAAAGCAGTGATTAGTTTGAAAAATAACTATATAAACCAACTTTTATAAGTAATAATAATAACAATAATAATACAAACTTTTACTAAGCCCTTACTATATGCTAGGGTTTCTATACTAGCATACAGTATATGCTAGTATACTGAGGTTTCTCAATTAAATAATTCTTTTTTTTTTTTTTTGTGGGGGTTGTCATGTGCATTGTAGAAAGTTCAGCAGCATCCCTGGTTTGTACCTACCAGATGCTAGTTGCATTCCCCCTTATTCCTCCCCAAGTTGTGACAAACAAAACTGTCTCTAGACATTCCCAAATGTCCCGGGGGTACAAAATCACCCCCAGTTGAAAGCTTAGCTCTAGGCTAAGCATTTTGCATAAAATACCTCTGATACTTCCCAATAAACCTTTTAGGCAGATACTCCATAAATAAATAAAACAAAAAAACAGAGATAATCACCCTAACTCAAGCAAAAACAAAACCAAAAACACAAAGTAAAATTTGTCTTAGACAAGGTAGCATAGCTACTGCGAATGTGCATTTGTGATCCCAGTTTTTAAATTGGTGCTAATATGATGCAGTCTTTTGTAGCAGGTCAGTGAGGATGTCAGTGAGAGGCCTGTCTTCAAACAACTCAATGTCAATGCTTGTGCTTCAAATACAAACAAAATAAGTGGAAAGTACAAAATACTAAAGCAACTCTAGTTCTCCTCACTGACCACGTGCAGATGGCTTCCTTAATTTCTCAAAGAACACAAGCCACACATTTGCCACATTTCTCCATTAAACACTTGAAGGACACTTCAGAATGACACCACAACCCAGCTGCTCTAATTGTAATTATAAGAAAAGTCTTAATCAAGAATGGAAGGTAGATTCCTAATGCAATTTGCCAGTTTCCATTTCAGCATTAGCACTGGAGATCTTTTAAAAATCGATGTTTATTTCATTGAATGTAAGACAATACTGATTGCAAAACACATCATTATATTTTGTAGCACTAAGAAAGACAACAAGGGCTGTTAAGGAAATCATGACATTCCATAGTTTGTGAAGCCCATCCTGATCACAAAGGTGTTGAACTGTGAAGAAGACCTGCATCTCAGAACTGATGAATGACTTGATTGCATGAATTCATGATTGATGAATGTGTTGCGGTGTTACTTTCATTCTAATCTGATAATTTATTCTTTTATTTTTGATCTTTATTTTAAAAACTCTATAAAGATAGGATAAGTTAAAAAAATTTTACTGTGAAATGCTTTTGTATCATGGGAATATTGAGTCTTCACATTTGTCAGTCTGAATCAAGAACTTGATGCTAATTTTTGTCTCAAAAGTTCATAGGCATTCCTTAGCTCTTGATTAAAAATATCTAAACAAATTAAATGTAACCTTTTCGGAGAAAGAAAAACCCTTTGAGGCTTCAGTAAGGATAATCCCACCCCCTCCTTCAAGAAAAGCTGATTTTCTTTACAAATTCAAGATTTTGGAAGACACAGAAGTGAAATATTCCACTTTAAATCTCAAAACATCAATACTGGGGGAGAGACTGTAAAGATTAGCATGGCTATTGTAGTTTCTTTCCTAATATTCTATATATCATATTATCATCAGACCTTTCAATGTGATGAGAAATTAAACCAATTGTTTTTCCTACCTTGAAGACAGGATGACTAGGCTGTAACTACCAGCAGAAAACAGAAAGACCAGATATAAAATCTTCTCAATATTGCTGCAAGTGGACAATCATTACTCTTGCTTCCTATCACAGCCATAGGGATATTCTTGTTTACCACTGGATCATTAGGAAGCCAATAATCTTTAATCATGCAGACCGTCTTTCTCCGTTAACCACTGGGTCTGATTATTTTCAGGTACACTTCTAAATTGCCCAAATTGAATTTTACCCATGCAGTACTTTGTCTTGCCTGCTTTTATTATTCCTTTCTACAAATCAAATCAGGACATTATAAGGCTGGCCGCAGACCATTATATAACTGTGTTTACTTGCATTTTCTGCAAAGGTGACTTGACTTTTCCAAGCAATCATTTTGAACAGGTGCAGTTTTTTTCTGGGGAGGCATTCTGATAATCCTATTACCTTATGTTGGCAAAAACCCCCAGGGTTTAAACCTAATCATTTCAGCTTTGTAAGCAATTTTAGGCTTCCCATCAAGATCACATGATGCTGGATTAAAACTCACTCTGTGTTTACCAATAAAGAGCAAAAGATTCTTTTAATTATCCTTTGTGAATATTGGCTTTTAACATGAACATCACTCACATGCTCTGAACTTAATATTCAGAGGTAAATACAAACAGATAAGTAGAGGCCAAGGAACATAAAAAAAAAGGAACAGATCATGAAAGTCCACAAGAGACAAGCTAATTAGCGTGGTATCTTAAATAATGCTAGCTGCAAGCTTTTACATGAATCGAATAGCTCCAAAAAATAAAAGGGATGGAAGTTAACAGATGACAAGGATCACTTAGAAAAACATTAAGAAGGGTGACTGGTATGAAATACTGCCTTGAATATGCTCCCTGAAGGAAGGCAAAGGAGGAACTAGCTCTGGCTGGGTATAGATTTTTTTTTATTGTTAAATTAAAACAAACAAAACCCCCATGTTTCATTATGATAAAGGCCTTGAGAGGGATGAGGCCGCCGCCCTGGGGAATGATGACTGGAGGATATGGAGGGCAGCGATGCCAGATCAGGACATTGAAAATACATTCAGGTTTCTGAAGGAATTTTCCATTAGTCATATTGAAATGGAGGATTCTCAAATCCTCCCCATATTAATGTACGCTATGACCAAAGCTGCTTTGGGGCCTTAAGAATCAAGACCCTAGGCTCTGGAAGAATCCATTCTAGAGCCCGCCAACCTTGAACCTAGATTCTCATCGATTATCTGGAGTCATCTGAATCATTCTCCATTGCATGGAAGCACTGGAAATACAGTAAAACTTCATTGATTCAGATCAGTGGAGAGAAGGAGCAGCATTAAATACAGAATGTTTTAAAAGAAATTGAGCCTTATTACTTTTAAGTTAGCACCTTCAACCAAACTAAGAAAATGTGCAAGTGTGGAGTTACCAGATCTATTCTAAGGATTTGATATGAATGGCTTTAGTTCACATATCCAGCATTTATAGATTAAACAGAAGCTTCTAAAGTTCCTGTTTCAAGTTCAACAGGGAAACTCACACCCAGTTCCTGACTAGCTTATGAAATGTTTACAATTAGTGGAGTCTAACTGTAATCAGTGTCTTGGGTACTCACACCCTTCTCCATCCCATACACACATCACACTTGTCCAAACAAAATATTACTCTTGACAGCCTACTAGATTCAAGACCCCTGCAAAGCACTGGGCATTCATGATTGCATTAAATCGTCATAAGAGCCATGTGTAGGAGGCTCAGGAAAATTAAATTACCCAAGATCATATAGCTAGACAATAACAGAGCACTCTCCCTCTTGTCCTTCACTTTTTGTAAACAAGCAAACGGGCAGAGGTATTTTCTAATACTTTCTGTCGATAGCCCTTTCTTCAAGAACCTCCAAGATAAACTGAGACTCAATTTCTGCCAGGTGACCACAGTCAGCTTCAGGGCGGTCTGAGTTAGTAGTTTTCTACGTGGTGATAATGCAATGCCATCAGCGAAGTATTGAGGGGCTGATCTGTGCTCCAACTGATCCCTATTTCCACTTAGAATTCACCCTCACAGCCACCCCTAATTACAGGTATTATCCAAAGCTCCAGAGGCTGGAGCCCAGTGTCACACAGCTAGTAAGTATCCTGAATATCTAGGTAATGATTCTCCCCTCCCAGTCCCCGAGCTCCCCTCGGTAAAACCAAAACCGTGCATAGAAACACAAGCGAACACACTGGGGTCAGCCACGGGGCCAAACGTAAGGAAGCAGTCAGCAGAGGAGAAGCATTGCTCACCTGACTCCAAGCGCCAGCTTTCCATTTGGGGCATCTTCCTCCTCGGCACTTTCTGTGCCCATGTGGCTTAGCCAGGTGTTTACAGTAATCACTTTCTAAATGGCTTCCATCTTTTGCCATGCAGTAAACATTTCGTTGTTTATGCCCTCGACCACAAGAGACAGAACACTGCAATATAAAGCAATGGCAAGGTTGTTGTTGTTTTTTAATCACACGGAGTTTGAGAAAAAACCTGCGTCGTGAGATGTTAAGACAATGCCTAACAAGAGTTACCATTCCCCTCTTTTACAGCGCCAGTTTGGATAATATTTCAAGGCTCAATAGGGAAGGAAGGTAGTATTAAAAAAAAAAAAAAATGTCCATAGCATTACAGCAGCAATCCTGTGTGGCATTTTTGGCTCACTCAAGAGTGTGGGTAAATCCTGAGAACTGGAGCCAAAAATAAAGCTCATGAACGTGAAATTACCATGAAATTCTGATTTTAAGAAGTCCTACTATGAAATAGTGATAAATTTCTTCAACAAAATGCCTTGTGATTCACTGATCGGGATAAAGGTGCATTTCCAAAATAAAACTATGTTCCATTTCTTAATTAAATGATTTAAGAAGAAAACTCTTCAACCGTTTTGCAGAGCATAAGCTCTCATTTTCCCAGTCCATCGGGAAGAGGTGAAAAAGGCACGTTAGAAACTGAAAGGTAAGCCAGCAGGTAAGTCTGTGCCAATTTTGGGAGGGAGGCAATTACCTTTCAACTTTGATCTGCAGATTCACTGGACTGTTTTAAATGTGACCTTGTCTGATCACATCTGAGAAACTTGACTTGGGTTTCAGATTAGGTTTCTCAGAAAGGTTTAGGAATCAAAGTGCCCATGGAGTCGGGACAAAAATTTGATATGACAGCTTCTTGTAAAACAGGCAAGAGGCTGGCCCCAGTGAGTGTGCTGAGATATGCAATGTCCATTGCCTCATTAGTGTTTACAGAAGTCATTACCACTCAGATCATGAGCTGCTGGCTCAGGTTTTCAAGACACATTATTTCCCAATATAATGGTCTTGCTTTTTAGAGGGAAATGAATTTAAGAATGAAGAACAAAATGTGAAAACGCAATGAAAACAGATTTCAAGCGTCACTTCCTTCTATTCAATATTTCTTATTTCCCCCACTAACTTTGTGATTTTGTTAAATTACCAACATGCCCTTTTATGCCTAATAAATAGCACCATGTGAAACATGTAACTCATGAAACATATTAACTCAACCACTATTACCAAGCATGCGCACAGTTATCCATTCATAAATGTACCAGACATGTTTTTCTAGTAAACACAAACCACTATAAAAATTTCAATAGTTGCTCATAGAGAAATGTGAAGTACATATATTAATATATTTGGCTTGAATTTTTTTAACTTTAGGAGGTGAAAATATTGCTGTTTTCATTTGAGCTCTAATCTTATGAATATTATGATTTGGAGTAGTCATTCTGAAAATCTTAATGGAGTATACAGGATGGAAGGAAGTCACCCAACTTGAAGTATCTATACCAAAACAAAAATATTCATCATTCAACCTATAGTGTTTGATCTATATAAAGACTTTGCGATATAATTCTAGAAGGCTTTTAGAATGAAGTTCCTAGAAGTATCTCCACAAATCTCTAAAAGTGAGCTGATGACTTGCACACAGATAATCCCTATTAATAGTGACCAATTTTAATATTTTAAAATGTTTCTCTGAAAAGAAAATAATATAAGGGTTCAATTAGATTTGGAATGAATTCATTTATTTATTCAACAAACATTTGTAGAGCACCTACTATGTTCCAGAAATTATGCAAAGTACTAGAAATGTAGCGATAAACAAAATTGACAAGTCTCTGCCTTCATGGAGCTTACAGACCAATGAGGGAAGCTGACATTAATTAAGTGACGACAGAAATAAATATATGATTATTCATCGAGATAAGTACTAGGAAACAAACAGGCTGGAGTGGTTGGAAGAGGGCTCACTGAGGCACTTCCTGGGGTCAGGCAGCAAAGCTATGAGCTACAATTATGAGTTTGGATTTTATTCTGCCCAAGATGAAAAATCACTGAAGAGTTTCAAGTCAGAGTAAGACACGGTCTGATTTTTGTTTCAAAACATTTAATTTGCCTGAGTAGAGCCCAAGTGGAAATACAGTGTGAGTGGAAATGAGAAAGTGATTCAGGAATGCTTAGGTAGGGGAAGTTGGGAGGCTGAGGCAGGAGAATGGTGTGAACCCGGGAGGCGGAGCTTGCAGTGAGCCGAGATGGCGCCACTGTACTCCAGCCTGGGCGAAAGAGCAAGACTCCGTCTCAAAAAAAAAAAAAAAAAAAAAAAAAAGATGTATTTTTTTGAAGTAGAAATGATGGATCTACTCTAGGGTGGAGAGGAAAGGGCAGTATCAGGGATAACTTTCAGGGTTCTGGTTTAGGCAACTGGGTAGAGAGTGATAATACTTACAGAGATGGGGAAAACTGGGAGATACAGCATTGGGAGTGAAAGATAAATTTATTTCTAGGAAATGAGTTGAACTTAAAGGATGTAGAATCATGGGTGGTAAAATTTGCTTGACTAGGGTGAAGAAACATAGTTGTGTCAGAGTAATCAAATGAACATGGGTGACCTTAACACAAGTCTATCTGTAGGGACAGTCATTTCAGTATACAAGTAGTCCAAACAAGCTGTCTCTTAATATATAAGGGAAAAGAGAGTTGTTAGAAATATTAATTTAGTAATATACTGTGGTGATCAGAAGTTACAGCCTAAAAGTTTGCAACAATCTGTAGAGGAAGAATTGGAAAAGGTACAACTCTCTCACATTTATGAGCCAGGCACTGCCCTAAGACTTTATACGCATCATCTAATTTAATCATCCCAATAACCTAGGTAAACTCAGTAATAGAGATCGGTACTATTAGTGGAGACAATTGGTGTTTTCAGAATGGCATAACCACACTGCTTTATATAGTGCTTCCCATATGACTTCAACACAAATGAATACATTTCTGCTGGAAACAATAACAGCACAATGAAAAATAGTTAAATTATCACCAATCTTACTGATAAAAATTCATCTGAGGTATAACTGACATCTATTGCTAATGGAATGAAGATGGATGAAGTAGCTTCTATATACAATGCCTTATCTTTTCACTATCTGGACTAGCTGCAATTTACCCATTCCAGTGTTTTGTTTTTGTTGTTAAATTTGGGGACTTGACTGGAATTGACTTGGAAAAAACAATGCAGCACTTGCCATACATATTATCTGCCTAATATTGTTAAGATCTAAAGGCAATTAGGAAATTCTCAAGGTATCTAATCTGATAGGAAATACTCTTCTTTTAATGCCTTCTAACTTACCAGTGAAGAAAAGCAGCTGCTCGTGGGAATGTTCAAATCTAACAGGTTTATTAATGGGCCTACTATGACCTGATAGAGGGGCTATCATTTTGATAATCAAATAAACACAAGTTACAGCTCTCACATTCTGGAAATTTCCAGCAGATCATTTCCAGTCCTTTCTCAGGCACTGACTTTTACATCACCATGTGTCACTGAGACATAATCGTTAAATTTAGTGCATCACCTAGTACATGCTATTTATTGGTTACACATCTGATAGTTCTTGCTCTAAGGAATATTTAATTCCTCAAATTCACAGCCAAAAAGCCTCCTACTTTGCCAATAGGACTCCGACTTTTTTTTTCCTTTGGAAACAACCCAACTTTGTGTAACAGAATGATTTTCCTCCCAACTTTGAGCAAGACTCCCAGACAATGTAATCTCTGCTTGTTACTTAGCAGCACCAAGGTCAGCATCCCAAGTGCCTGGGTATTCAGGCTTTTGTTTCTGTGGGGTGGCTTGAAGGGGATATTGAAAGGTGGTGTTTTGTTCAGAGATTGTGTTAACACTTTTCACTAATTAAGGTCTAAGAGCTTGAAATCCTTGCATTTCAATTTATATGGTGGAAAGGAAACTCAAGACATGGGCTGTCTGTTCTTAACCTCTATCGAGGGCTCTCTCTCAAGCAGTAGCACTGGATATGGTGCAGACGAATTTGGGTTTGGTGTGCTGTCTCTGGTTTTAGGGACGTCCCACATTGGTCCTTTCACTTATACCAAGGAATGTGGTTTCTTAGTTATTGAGAAGCCAGAAGACAGCCCTGGTGTGTCCGCCTGAATGAGAAGGGCTGGAGAACTAAAGAGAATAGGATCCCTGGGGTTGCTGAGGCTCCCAAGGACATGGACATCCAAAAGAAGATGGATTTCTACACAGAGTTGCTAAAGATACCATAAGGAACCAAGAAGGAATAAGAAGGGGAAGGTAGAGGTCAGAGATGTACATAGGATCTGGCCAGAAAGAGGCTTCTGGGTGGGGCTGGAAGATGCAGGGGCTTAGAAAAAGCAGGGGCGGCCGGGTGCGGTGGCTCACGCCTGTAATCCCAGCACTTTGGGAGGCCGAGGCGGGCGGATCACAGGGTCAAGAGATCAGGACCACCCCAGCCAACATGGTGAAACCCCGTCTCTACTAAAAATACAAAAATTAGCTGGGCATGGTGGCGTGTACCAGTAGTTCCAGCTACTCAGGAGGCTGAGGAAGGAGAATCTCTTGAACCTGGGAAGCGGAGGTTGCAGTAAGCCGAGATCCTCCATTGCACTCCAGCCTGGCGACAGAGTGAGTGAGACTCCATCTCAAAAATAAATAAACGAATAATTAAAAAAAGGAAAAAGAAAAAAAGAAAAGGCAGGCGCCTTTTAGAAAAAGCACTAGAAGGGGATTGAATGAGGACCAGGACTGCCTGAGTTATAGCAGATGCCTGCTATGCAAGGACTAATGGATGGGCCAGGGGGACAGCCCTAGCACAGTGTCTGGGCACAGTTCTATGTATCTAGGTGATTCTCATCTCCAAGCCGTCTGGATTGATGAGATTCTGTATACATGAAATATGAAATGGGGGTGCTGACCAACTAGTCCATATTTCCAACCACAGGACTGGCTGACAGCAGGTGAGAAATAACAAGCACTGAAAGGCCAAGAGAAACGTCATATACTAGAACCTATTACCACGCTGTCAAGGCTCTTCTGATCTAAGGATTTTTGACAACAGATGGCTAACCATCACTCAGATAGGTGTTTTGAGACAGGAGACTGAAGGAATTACTATTCAAGGCCTTTCCCTTGTGAGTCTACAGACTATAAAAATAACATCTAAATCACTTCATTTAAAGAACATTCAGTTGTATCTTTTCATACAACAACAAACTCTTCTTGATTCTACTCTCATTTTAACTTTAACAAAACATAAAATCACAGCTCATCTGGAAAGTACGTCATCAGAAAGGATGCAACGCATATGCCCAAGGTTCAGGACTGCCTTTGCCAATGACAGTGACAAATGAAGTGAATACTGCGTGAGCGTCACACTGTTGGGGGAGGCAAAGGAGATGCCAGCTTGTATCTACTATTCCACTGAAGAAAGACCATAAACACAAGGATATAGATCTAGTGATCAAAGTTTCAAACATTGCTCAGTGGAAGGCCTGGAAAACCATGTGGGGCTTACCACATGGAAAAAAGAGAGTAGCTGCAACTCACACATGTCTACTTTCTGCTTTCCACACTGTAGTCAGTCAGGAAATATTTATGGAAATGAATGAACATATGAAAGCTATAGCCATCACAGAGGTGTACTATAAACCAATGTCACGTTTTTGTAAAGGTCGGAAAGAAAGAACCACCTGGAATCTGACTCATGGTGCTAATGCTGAACTCATTTGGCACAAGCTATTTAGATTCAAAAAGGCCACCCCAAGAGCACTCTCTTTCAGTTTGAGCAGAACTCCTGAAAATCATACCAGCTACCTTTCACTGTGTTCTTAGTATGAGCAGGATACTGGGATAAAGAACACCGGCTTCTTTCATTTAATTCCAACAGCAGTCTGGTGGCTCAGGCACTATTAGGATTTTTTTTGTATCGATAAGGAGACTGAGGGTCAAAGAGGTGATGTCACTTGCCCAGGGTCATAGCACCAGGAAGCAGAAGAGTTAGGCTTTAAATACAGCATGGCTGGTCACTCTGGCTCATGACTTTAATCCCAGAATTTTGGAAGGCAGAGGTGGGAGGATCACTTGAACCCAGGAGTTTGAGACCAGCCTGGGCAACATGACAAGACCCCATCTCTACAAAAAAAAAAAAAAAAGAAGAAAAATTAGCTGGGCATGGTGGTGCACGGCTATTGTTCCCACTGCTTGGGCAACTGAGGTATGAGCATTGATTAAGCCTAGGAGTTTGGGGTTAGTGAGCTATGACTGTGCTACTGCACTCCAGCCTGGTTGACAGGGCAAGACACACACACACACACACACCCCACCACACACACACCCACACCCCACCACACACACACACCCCACACACCCTAACCACTTTAATCCTTAAGCTACACTGGAAAAATGGCCTGGTTAAGACAACTAGTTGCTCACCTCTGCTTACCCATGGCAACAACAGAAAGCAAGGACCTCAAGAAATGTCTCTTAAGAGTATTTTAGAGTTGCCTGATTCTTCAGTCTCCCAGGAAGACAGTAGCTATGCAATGTTAATAGTTCTGACTTTAATACCTTTTCTCACAACACCTTTAGCGCCTGTGAAGAAAGACACTACAAAAAGCAAACATACAATCCCATAAATAAAGGGCCACATTTCCCCTTGGCTGAAGCTACCCTACTTTTCTCTTGGACATTTTTCAGGGTTTATTAACTCATTGAGGCCTGCCAGACGCCACATAGTAAATTACTATTTCCATTGACGGGTGAATGCTCTTTACATGGTCAAGAAGGGAAGGCTGCAGGTTGTCAATTTTGGCCCCCTGGCAATTCACCAAGGAAAAATCTCTCGAATGCTCAATCTGCAGGGCATCTCAAAGATTATTCTGTCCATCTATTTATTTTACAAATTCAAGACTAGAGAAAAGGAGACATGTTGTGCCCAAGGTCACACAGCAGGGAAGGAGAAAATGCAGGCTGAAGAAGCTTCTGTCCCTAGCACAGAATGCTATTTGGCTCCAGCTGCAATGGGGGCCTGGGGCTAGGTTCTGGTGTTGTTCAAAAACCACAGCTAACCACGCACTCTGATTCTTTCTCATCCCCAAGCAAGAATGTAACAACCTCTTGTTCCAAAGCACCAGCGAAGAGCAAATTCCAAGGGGTGCTTGGGTGCTGCCAACACAGGAAATGGCAGCTGGGATGATGGGGAGGGTGCTTGTCTTCATTTTGCTCTAAAATGTTGCAAAGGTTTGAGAGTCAGATAGGTCTGGGCTGGAATCCTACCCTACCTGTCATTTTACCAAGGTGCCACTAGGGGCAAGTGACTTCACCTCTCTCAGCTCAGATTTGTTCTCTGTAAGATGGGAGAATAGTATTATCTGTAGCCAATATCACTGTGTTACAATTAAATGAGACAATGCATGCAAAGCTCTTTGTGTTTCAGCCAGACAGCATACAAATGGCACATTTTTTTTTGCATCATTACTACTATTGTTTCTGTTCAGCGGACTCTTTTAGAATATCTCTTAACACGAAGTTTAAAAGGTGAGTTTAAAAAAATTTTGTTAACTAATGGAGTCTAACATTCTAACACAGGCACTGATAGGTAAAGGTAGGACTTTGGCAAGATCTCATCCCTGTGAATGGGCAAAGTGCTTTTCTTTCTAAAGGTCCCAGAGAAATCAATCCACAGAGCAGTTATATATGTTGAAGTTTCCTTCTGTAGTGCCCTTTTCTCTCTTAGAGACTATTACTTACCAGTATTGTCTCTTCTCACCAGAGTAAGGAGAGGAGAGATGCTATATCTGAATGTCACATCCCTTTTCTACTCCATCATTCCCTGCTTACACTTATGTTTGCTCAAGAACTCCTGCATTTCTCCCTTGTCTTTTGTTATGCCATTTCTTTAAATGTCCTGAGCCACAGAAGCAGCATCAATGATAGCCATTACAGAATCCACAGTCACTCACTTCCCTGCCACGCCCTGCTCTGCTGTGAGAGTTGTCACAGTCCTTTGTCAAAAAACATATCTCCTTATTGGCAATGAACTCACTTAGGGGAGGTTTTACAGGCTTCTCACAAAACAAGAATGGCTCTGAACAGTGGCAGCGATGACCAAAATATTGAGGAAAAATGGAGGGAAAGCTTTACCAGGAAACAAGGGCTGTGACTTCAGGGCGTAAAGCCAGTGTTGACAAGGCCTGCCTGATGGCTGTTTATGTCTGGGACCACCCTGGCACTTATTACCATGAAAAGGAGCGGAGAGTGCCTGAGATTGGCAGGGAACACCAAGGAAGAAAGCGGATGCGGGAGTCACGGTCATCTCAGCCGGATGGGGCATTAGGCCGTCCTCCCGTCCCCACTGCCCCCCCAACAGTCCAGCCTTTGCAATGCTACAAAGGTCTAAGAAAAGGAACCAAGATTCACATGTCAACTCTTGGAGAGCACAGTCGAAGGCTGCTGTCAATATGAGAACCAAGTAGGTGGCCCTGCATATGCTTAGTAAGGGAGATGGCAGCATCAGGCAGATAAAGGGAGACAACGAGGGGCTCACATCCTCCACTCCCACCCCGTCACCCCCAGGAATATGGGGGACAGGACTCTCCCGTTCCCCAACCTTCGATCTCACAATGTAACAACTTCATATTAGAGGGGAAAATAAATTTTAACATTAAATATAGCAGTGTATAAAATTAGTTATGCAAGCTATGAAACCCAAATTAGGGCTCTTTTTGTTCTGCAAGAATGGAAACATTTTACCGTTGTTTTCCCCATCAAGAAAGAAACAAAAACCAAGGAAATCTGCAAATGTAGCACTTGGTGAATTCTATCGTAGCTATATCCAGGGGTACCCTGGGGAACTGATGACAATAATCACCAGGCAGTGTTACCCCTCATGTGGGTAACAGGGCCCTATTACCCTGTTGATTCCTCATTCCCAGACACATTGCCTGTTTTTGTAGGACTTCTTTTCCCTTTCAAGGTTTACCTGGTGATTATTTGTAACCTGACATCAGCAGAATAATGATGTTCACATTTTTCAGGAAAGAGGCGAAGGTAATACAAGGATCCACTCTGTGCCTGCCATGGGATTATTTATGAAAGCCGTCTGGAAGACAGGGAGGGTGGTGGGTGAGAAATTTTTTCCAGAGGTGAGTGAAGTTGTGTCTAAGTAATTGGTGGGAAAGCTATGACTGGTAGGAACAGTAACCAAAGTTTCTTGGTACTCTCAAGGTGGACTGTGATTGAAGGCCTGGACTGGAGAGTTCAAGGCTACCTGGAGATGTCAGTCTGCTAGGAGATGACAGTGCTGGGGCAGACCCACTTGACATGACTTACGCTACTGTCAAAAGCAGTCAGGGGACAGAGCTGGAAAGCTTCAGCCACCTGCAATGCTTCTGTAGAGAAGCGATCCATGTACCTAACCAATGTCTGCCCCTTGGATCTTGTCCTCTTCCCAAAGAACTATCTATGTGTCAACAAGTCACTTAAAAGACACCAGGACACAGTTCATTCAGTTGCTTCCTCCAGTCTTGCTTTCTCTGCCTGTCTGGCCCTTCCTCTGTAAGCTCGATATGAAAGGAGCATCTTTACAGGCCAGCATGTCAGGTAGACTATCCTGAAAATTTTATAACATTTTTGGGAAGCAGCTTATGTAATTAATTTACTTGTGGGTGGATATTAATGCCAACTCCAGAACTAAGATGTGCATACTTGTCTGAGCCTGTATCCAGAGAAATGTATCTCAGCAGCAGGGATAAAGGTCATTTTAACCATTATCGAATTAGATGCTCATCCTCCAATTTAGCATTGCTGTATCGGGAGTTTGGACAGCACACGGTCACTCTCAATATGCATTATTCCAGTCCTTTGTGGCTTTTCTTGTCTCCTCTTCCTGCCTTCCTTTTGGTTAAAAAAAAAAGGCTCAAAAGTACCACTATGAAAGGACACAATGAGAAGTAATAACCACATAAAATGTAAATGGCTCACAACACTTTTTCAATGGCATTGAAAAAGGCTAAAGTTACGTTTGATGGTTTTCTGCAAATTCAAATGATTCCTACACTACTCTGAGATGTATTCAGATGGAAATAGATTGAGGCAGAAGGGTGTAGTAGCTATGAACACGGTGTTAGGACAGTCAGACCTGGTCTGACTGGAGATATCTTTCTGTTATTTTTTGCAGGAGGCTTAACCACTGCAAGCATCTATATTCAGTTCTGTCTAACAGAGATACGAAGTGATGATGCCTACACATCTCAAACTTAACATGTTCGAAACAGAAGTCCTGATCTTCCTCCACAAATCTGTTCTTCCTGTAGGCTTCCCCATTTTAATCGGTGGCAACTCCATCCTTTCACTTCTCCAGTCCATAAAACGGGAGTCATTTTGACCCCTTTCTGACTCTTGCACCCCATAGTCAACTCTCAGCTAATCCTTTGGCACTATCTCAAAAATTCTTCCAAATGCTACCACTCCTTACCACTTCCCTTGTGACCACTGTCATCTGAGCAATGCTTTCTCTCATCTGAGTTACTACAATGGTCTTACCACTTCCATCTATGTTCCTCCTGTACCCTCTGCTAAATTCAGAAGCCAGAGTCAACCTTTAAAAACAAATTCATGTTCCTACTTGGTGCCTCCACCCACCTTTTCACTGCCAGTCCCTTCCTATCTCACAGTGAAAACAAAAACTCCTTCCAATAGGCTAACCCTCCTTCCTCTACTTGCCCACAGTCTGCCTCCATGTTGGTCTCCCTCAGTTTCATCTGTAATTTCCTTTCTTATCATTCACACCCTCTGTTCTAGCCACATTAGTCTCTTTGCTATCACTAAGAGATGCCTGGTGTACTCCCACTTTCAGGCCTTAACCTGTAATACTCTTCTCCTAGATACTCACATGGCTTGCTTTTGTATTTTTCCCCTATCTTTGCTCAAATGTCACTTTCTTAATGGAGACTTCCCTAAACCTCCTTTTAATTAATTTAGTCAAGCTCTAATTTAATTTAATCTAATTCTCACCTACTCTTCTATGCTATCTCCTATCCCTCTTCCCTAATTTATTTTTATCTAAGTCAAATAATACATATTTGACTTTTTTGTTTTGTTTATGATTTGTAGCTTGTCTCCACTCCCCGCTAGAATGTAAGCATAATGAGTTCAAAGGTTTTTGTGTGTTTTTTTCACTCCTATATCCAAAATCCAGAATGGTACCTGGTTTATAAAAAACACTCAAACATTTATGGAATGTACAAATGAATGCATGAAACAAGTGAATAAATAATATCCAATAGAGCCTAGAACCACTTATCTCACAAGAATAAAGATTAAGTAAACATTCTGCACAATGCTCAGTTTATTGTTAGAACTAAATGAATAACGATTGCTGTCTCCTGCCTCTTATATCCATTCAGTCCAAAACTAGCCACATATACTTGTGGTTTAATATTTAACTCATATCTACAGAACTAAATGCACAGGGGACATCTAAAGGGAACATAATCTGAGAATATCATATAAAACAAGCAGACAAGAGGCAGAAGCTAGGAACTCAGAATACTACACTGCCCTGCAAATGCAAGAAACATTGACAGTGCATTCTTAGCCACTGATCCCACCACATACCCTGAGAGTCATATAATGTTGTTTCCTCTCCCTGAAGATGTCATCTTAGAGTGACATTTTTGTCAGATGGGTGGAAAAATGCATATATATATATATATGAGAAACAGAATACAATGAAATGCAATACTCAAGAATGGGTTTTATCCAGGCCAGGTATTTTCCTTCTTCTGGCTGGAAACGTCTAAAAGCATAAAAGTGAAGATTCGCTCTTCTGTTCCAAAACAATGTGTCTCAGTAATCCTGATCAATTTTTTTAATAAGTTTTCTTTCATTTAGAAAAAGCCTTGCTTTCAAATATAGGATATCCAGGACTCTAAAACCAACACTGAGCCCAATATTTTGTAGAGTGAATTTGATAGAATGAAATCATAGCCACCCTCCTGCAAACTCTCTACAGCCAGTCCCCATCAAGTCTACCTCTTATGGAGAGTACTTTTTACCCAAATATTAGGATCAGGCCGTGTCCAGGAAGACCAAATTTTCTTGGCTCAGTAAGACCTTTCCTTACAAATGTACTAATTCTCATCATTTTAGGATGGTGTAAAAGTCCAGGGGGAAACTGATCCATTTCAAAGCTCTGGCCTGAGGTTGCTGGGTGACCCAGTCCAAATTTGAGTTTCTTTGAAAGCCATTCAAAACCAAGTGAAATGTAAAAAAAAGCCCTATTCAGAAATGCAAATATTCAGCTATCTCTGACTTGTGATAAGTAAAATAAACAAAATCAGGAATCTGGCTAAAAACCCTTGGGAAACATTCAGATTCCAAGGACTCAGTCCCAGGGACTTCAATAAAGCAAAAGAGGGCTGAACTGGCTTCTGCTCATGCTTGTTTCTTTTATGCGTCACAAACCAAAATTCATGTTTCCAGAAGTTTTGAAAGCTCCCCAAGAGAGGCAGTGGAAAAACATGGGGCTTTGGGGTCCATCAGCTCTGGATCCAATAATTACTGACTGTATAATTATTGGGAACCTTTCTTCACTTCCCTGAATCTCAGTTTTCCTATCTGCACGATAGACATCATAAGACCTGTTTTGCAAGGATTATAAGAGGATTGGCAATAATACATACAAAGGACCTGGTCAAGGCCAGGGCTCACATCAGATGTTTAATAAATGAGGGCCTTTGTTATTATTTTCCACTTCTATTCAAATCCATTTGGCCAATTGCAAATGGGTGCTTTTATGTGCCACATCAGGAAATGTAAGACAATTAATTGTCCATCAGTTGGTAACTACTGAAGTGGATAAAGTCATTCATTCAGAGCAGTGAGCTTTTTGGTGGTGGTGGTGTGTCTTTGTTTAGGGGCAATTTCTCTTTTTTAAAAAAATTTTAATTTTATTTAAAATTTTAATCTATTTATTTATTTATTTAGAGACCAGGTTGTGAGACTGGCTAATTTTTGTATTTTTGGTAGAGATGGGATTTCACCACGTTGCCAAGGCCGGTCTCAAACTCCTGGGCTTAAGCAAACCACCTGCCTTGGGCTTCCCAAAGTGCTGGAATTACAGGCATGAGTCACCATGCCTGGCCGAGATTTCTCATTTTTTAGGGACTCTTTCCTATGCAAAACATTGGCATGTGCTCAATTTATAGCCTAGAATTACCAGTAAGATTACAGTTAGGCAAAAGTCAAAATTCAATTTCTAATTTTAAAGGGCTTTTCACATAGCCAATTGGTAATTTAAGGTTCCAATTAATTCTGAAAGGCAGCATCCACTTTCCTTATGGAAAACCAAGATCTCTTCCACATTGGGCACCAGTGTGTAAGTCTGTTCTTCAATAACTATTTCTGTGGTCTTCCGTCAAATAAAGTCTGGACATTGCAGGGAAAATCCAATGTTTCATTAGAGTGTAGGTCCCACCATAAAATTTCTGAGGTTGATGACAGTGTCATGGGTTTTTCTTTGCCTTTCCTCTACTAATAGATTTCTTCTCCAGTCTCAAAGCTTTGGAGTCACTACTAGTGTTTATGGCCATTGTTAATGACCTTTTTAAAGGAAAATAATTGAGATTGATTTTCCTTCTGGGACCAAGACATATCATCTAAAATGTTTTCTGACCCTCTGATCTCAGAGTTGTGCCTGCCATTTTGAGTGTGTGTTTGTGTGGCATGGGGGTTGGGGTTGGGAAATATACAGCATTTGCCATCTGCTAGAGGAGCAAAGATTTGCAGAGTGGAAAAGAGGAGGTGCGAGGAGGTAGAACTGCAGAAACTTGCTTCCCCAGAAGTTCATGTATAGGAAAGCCAAGTTAATGCCACATATTTGGAAAAGGTGACCCCCCTATGTATAGTTTTCTCTCATGGATTTTTAAAAAACCCAGATAAAGTAGAAACATCTGACTGTGAAAACTTGGTGATCTCTACAACATAAGGATTTCACTTCCCTTTGAGGAGGAAGGGAACGATTTTATAACCTCAGACTTCTCTGACTTAACAAATACGGACTTGGTATCAAATATGTCTGGTAAATGCTGATGTTCTACCCCTCTAATGCCCATAGGAATACGGAAAGGGAAATTCTGCTGTGAGAAATTCATAGAACTACCTGGCAGAAAAGGAAGGGTGATATTGCCTCCCAGGGAATATTTGGCAATGTCTGAAGACATTTTTCACTGTCACAACCGAGGGGGTATGCTATTGGCATCTAGTAGGTAGAGGTCAAGGATGCTGATAAGCATCTACAATGTCCCAAACAGTCCCCACAACAAAAAATTATCTGGCCCCAGATGTCAATAGTGCCAATGTTGGGAAACCCTGCTTCATACCTATTCACAATCCATGGAACACTTTATGTACTGCTGTCTTAGTCCCTAATCAGAAATTCTCAGGTATAATGCTCACTAGAATTAATCCTACTTCCAGAAGAGTTCTCAAAAGAGAAATCTGTATACTCAACTCTGACGCTCAAGTCTGACAAATTCCTAGATACTGCTGACCTATTCATATATTCAATTTCTATCACTGATATGGGAAGCTCTGTTTGAAACATAAACTTAAAAAGGAATCTCTATATATGAACTATCAGTGCTATCAGACACTGCTAACATTATGAACATGATGAGGATATAACCCTTGTTTTCTTATAAATGCCCACCCACATTTATGCTGTTCTTTTAGTTTATTACTCTTGTTAAAGTTGCCATGCAGAATGTCTATTGATCAGTTGGGCACATCTGCACACATTTACAATATCTGCCACCTCTTTTAACCCTCAACCCCACCCTGCAAAATGAGTGATGGTGCTTGTTGATTTGCAGATTCACAGTCTGGTGAGACAAGTTTGAGATCTCATATTTTCAGCTCATCCTTGAAAACCTTTCTTGGATTTGACTGACCTTGATGGCTCCCTGGAATCTCACCTACATTTTATGGGAAATTCAACTCTCCAGAGAGAAGAGCTTTCAGATAGCTACGGGACTTGCAACTATGACTTTCAGCTTTCATTTTTGAATGAGGCTCCAAATGTCTCAATGGTGGCACTATTTCCAGATTTGGGGTAAGCCAATTCTTTGTTGCTGGGGTTGTGCTGTGCATTGTAGACTATTAAGCAGCATTCCTGGCCTCTACCCACTAGATGCCCATAGCACCTGCATCCCCATCGTAACAGCCAAAACTGTCTCCAGACATTGCCAAATGTCCACCAGAGGCTAAAATCACCTCCCAGTTGAGAACTATTGAATTATACTAAGGTTCTCAGAAAGTCCTTCAGCAAGTCCTCAAAACTGAATTGATTCAAATTGACTTGGTGAGGTCAGGTCACACAGAGATTCTTTGTTGATGGGGGTTGTAAAGGGCCTGCTGAACATATGTTCAACGAAGTCAGGGGTTGGGAAACCCCCATCTATAGAAAACGTGCCGTGTACAACGTGAAATCAATTCCCATGCACAACAATGAAGATCCCAATTACAATGAACAAACACGTTCTTCTGAACAGCACTTCCTCCCTGACATCATGTCCATGACCCTGCACCCTGCGGGGGTCTCGGATATGTTATGTCTGATTCAAAGACAACCAAAAAGAAGGAAATAATGATTTCACCAAGAAAGGACACATACCAAGGCAGTAATAGGTAAGTGGGCTAGGCGGGGCTTTTATTAATCTCAAGGAAAACAAACAGCATACATTTTTGGGAAAATGCTTTCATTTTCAAAGGAATCTGGATGTGGACTGGGTAGCAGCTGATTTAAAAAAAGAGGAGTCTGCATATATGGCCAGATATTTACTGGAATTTACTAGGAAGAGATGCAATGAAAGTCTAGATTCCCCTGGGAAAAGGGAAGCAAAAAAATGCACCATTCCTAGAGGCCTTTCAATTTAGCTGCATGGGTGGGATGGGGAGGAGGGAGGAGGAGAAAAGGCTTAGGAAAGAGAAAATCATGGGAAAAAGCCAATAAAAAAGTAGGAAAGACTCTGTTTCTGCTGAGCTCTGACTGCCACACCCCACTCCCTTTTTTATCACATTACAGTGCAGATCTCAGATTAAAAACAGCTTCCTAGAATGTGTTAGAATTTTTAAAGTTGTGAAATAAATCCAGATCTACTCTTTACTTTCTTGTGAAGGAAAAAACACACTCTGAATATATTTGTTTCTTTAAGAAATTTTATAAAGTAACTTATTTTGAAAAATTTCCAACTTACAGAAAGATTGCAAGAACATCACAAAGATCTCCCTTATCCCCTCATCCTGAGTCCCCAATTGCCAACATTTCACCACATTTACTCCTCCCACCTCTCTCTCTATAAGCTATTATCATTTTGTCTTTCCCTGAACAATTTGAGAGTAATTTAGAGACATAACATCCCATCATCTCTAAAACTCTGTTTCCTCAAATCAAGGACACTCTTTACATAAATACCACACAACTCTCTAAGTCAAGATATCATCATTACTAATACAACAGCACTAAATAATCCTATGTCTTTCTTTTTAATGATTCCCTTCTACCAGTTAGCTCTTTACTTCCATATTTCTGGGCTACTGTGATAAGGAGTTCAGCACCTGAGCAGCTGAGCTCATGCATTCATTTCAACGTTGTTGATAGTATGCCTAGTTTGAGAGAGGCACCCAGTTTGAACTGTGGATTTCATTAGGCAGAAGGAAATTAAGGTATGGGGCAATTAAATAAATGATTGGGGAAACAGGTTTTTCACTTAAAATGTGTTGGCTCTGTCTATATTTCTTCTTCTGTCCTAGCTAAGAAAAAGGAAGCAAACACAGTCTGCTTTTTCCCTGTTGTATTTCCCTCTGTTCATCTTACCAAGTTCCCAAAACATAACTGTTTTATTATTCACCTGCCACATGGACTAAAGAATACAGAGGTAGCTGTGAGAATGAGGGGTGATGAGAGGAAGAGGATGCAAGAACAGAGTTCAAGGTGGTTGACTGTCCTACGAATGGGAATGAACAAGACTCAGCATTGCTAAGAGTTCAGCTCCTATGGCTTAACTTTAGCTCAATAAATAGTTAGGAAGACGTTCCAATGCATTGAATACGCTTTATTTCAACCAGAGAGTTATTATGGTGAGATCACATTTTAGTAAATTTTATCATTTTTCATAATTCACTTGTAAGTGCTACAGCATCTTACTTTCTACTAGAAACCTCATCACCATGAACATCTGTAAAGTCACCTGACTGTCTCTAATAAAATCTATCATCCTGACTATCTATATAGCTACTAAATAAAAAAAACCTTAGATTTATTACCTCAAGTTATTCCATTTCTACTAAAAATGCCAGAGATAGCACCCAATATGTGCTTGATACTGGTTGCTTTTTTCTTAAAATCTTCTGAAAACCCCAAATCTTGCTCTTTTACTTGGTTTAAGACAATTTTCTTATATTCATTCCTGATTTTCTTTGCTTATCCCCTAAGCAAAACTTGTAAATGGCTCAATTAGTTTCAGAACATTTCAAATATTAATAGTTACACTCTGGGATAACATAAAATCCTACATTGTAGACATACCCTTTCCACTCAGGTTACATTTTACCATTTCATCAACTAAACAATGAGATGAGGGGATTATATCTTGGCTTAAACCAGTAGCTTAAAATTCAGAAAATCCGAAGTTCAAATCCTGGTTCAGCCACTTCCCAGCAGTGAGACCTAGAGACCACGACTGAGCAGTGAGATCCACTAAGCGACTTCTCTGGTGGTGCTGACTTCATCAAGTAGAGAGGATTAAGTTAGACAAATGTGGGTGAATTGTTTAGCATAACTCTGAGCACAAAGTAATGTTCCAAAATGTAAGTGGTTGTTATAATAAAAAAAAAAAATCAAAGTCCTCCCTATAATTATGGGAGGAAACACATTGTGTGAAAAATTAAGTGGGGAAAAATATCTGCTCTTTTGTGGATAACTGAAGCTATCAATTCATTCACTTTCTGAGATATTTCAGAAGAAAATGGCTTAGGGAGAATCATTTGAACTATTTCTCATTTTAGTGGATAGACAACCTGAGAGTGAGCATAATAGATTAATCAGTGCTTCTAAAAACAGACCATCTGTCAGATTATAATTTAATTCAGGATGTTGCCCTAAAGTGAGGGGAAAACACTCTATCTGGCCACTGAGAAAGAGAACTGATGACAATTATCAGTCAATTTGCAGTCAATGTTCTTGCATAAATTTAAATTTCTTGGGGCCCTCAGTATAGAGTAAAAATGTGTATCAATAAGAGTTGTTTTTTTTTTTTTTTTTTTAACACTGTGGACATTAAGTTTTGCAAAATTAAACGACCACATTTACAGTCATGGAGGAGAGACATTGCCTCAACTCAGTTTCTTCTGATGTGTCTTTGAAACAGAGCCCTGCAAAGCTCATCTGCTCAACCTTCACCTACTGGGTTCAATGAATATGAAAAGCTACCTTCCTGAAACTTTTCCTTCAAAGAGGGAACGATCTCCTGGAATTCAAGCTTCTACAAGGTCGCTACCTGGTGTTTTCCACTTTTGCCTTCTCCTAAAAAGCATCAATCAAGCCTTGCCCTTTCAACCCACTGAACACATAAACATGCTTTCTCCTTAACTGAACTTATGGCCACGATGAACTTGAACTCTGAGATGCACAGAGGAGAGTTTGTTTTAACAGCTGCTTTTACAATGAAGCCCTGGAGTTACTACTCTCAAGACCCCTGGTTCTGATAGGCCGTCTTTTCACTGTCCTCTGCATTTTTCTAATGCCCAGCTGTCAAGGAACACCCACTGAAGTTTTCCAAAACAAAGGCACAAAACACAAGAAAGGCAAGAGAATGCTAATCACTGGATGCATGGGCATCCTATGGGGGGACCCCTTACATGTGGAATAGGGTTTTTCTCCCCAATTTATTTTCATAAATTTATTGATTTCTTTGCTAGTTTATTATTAATTGTTAGAGATGTCCTGTTGCCTGAGGTTACCCTGTCCAATGTGGTAGCCACCAGCGACAGGGAGCTATTTAGAGTAATTAAAAAATTACATTAAAAATGCAGTTTCCTTGTCACTTAACCATGTTTCAAGTGCTCAGTATTAACCATATGTGACTAGTGGCTTCCATAAAGGAAGGCAAAATAGAGAACATTTACATCACTGCAGAAAGCTACTAGATTCTTTTGGCCAAGGCATAAGCTCTTTCTCATAAGAGAAAGGGGATGCAGATCTTGCTAAGAGCGATGCATTTCTGGGTTCAGCCTTCATGAATCATCTTCCATACTACCCCTGGACATGCCTTCCCTGGCTGCCAATTTTCTATTTTATAAATTTCGGGAAAGAGAGGTTATGGTTGTTAAAACCATTCATGACGATGATCCCACTTGAGAGAAAACAACAGCAACAAGCAAAGAAGACGGTGCGGAGATCCGCACATTCCACATCTTTTAATTGGTACCCATTAAATAACAAAGGGAAAAAGTACCCTCAGACCACAACTCTCCACCTTGTGTGGAGGCCAAGGACCCAGCAGGGAGAAGGCAGAAGGTTAGGTTCTCCACTCATCCTGGCTCTTAGACCACTGAACTCACATTTGGGTTCTAATGGAATGGTCATTGGAAGCATATTCTCCGATAGGAGGTTTTTAAAAGTTCTGTGCCATCAGCCAGGCAGCATCTGTCACTTAAAATGACTGGCCAGTTGCACATTTAAAAGCAAAGATAAAATTGCTAATTTATACTTACTGAATAAACATCAATCAGCAGTATCCATGAAGGTACCTACCCTATTAGCAAGTTGTATTTTTATTTTGATGGCGGTGGTGAAGCTGCCAGGAAAACCAAAGTATCAGTTCTTTAATTACATGTGTTTAGTATTCATTTAATACTAAAATTTCTCCTGCTCCCTTAGAATAAAGAGCTCTAACTTGTTCACTGCTGTATCCTTAGCACCTGGAACAGTCCCTGGCCTACAGTAGGCACTTAGAAAGCATTTGTTAAAAATTGAATTTTTTTTTTTTTAAAGAAACAACCCAGAGTTTTTTTTTTATTCTGCCCCAACCCCCAACCCCTGGCATTAAAATAAATCTTCCTCAACTGCCATCACTAATCGCCAGGATTCCCTCCTAGCCAATTATGCTTGGACTCAACCTCTACCTCCCACTCCACATTCCAAAGTTTCCATTTCTTTCCATTCCAGAAGGGCAACTCCACAACAGGAGTGAGGGAGGGGACCTGGACTCCTCCTCAGAGTCCAGTAACACTCCTAACCCTGCTCCCCCAACCTGTGGACTTTTTAAATCCATGAAAATAGAACCTGTCAAGCTACCACAAAATAGCATCAGAAGGCAGGATCAGTCTTTCATAGGCATACAATCTCTGTAAATACTGAAAAAAGATTATTAAAAGCCTGCTAAGTTTTGTCTCCAGCGAAATAGATGCAGGCAAGTATTCTGATTGTTCTGAACACATTAGAGATGAGTGCTACACAGAACTAAGGTAAACCTTCTAAATTCATATGTCATAACACTTTGTTCCACAAAAAACTCTGTTATTTTTTATACTCCATACTGATACAGCCAAATAATGTGGCTCTTCTTTTTTAAAGATGCTAGCAATATGTTTAAACATGTCTTCATTGTAGTAAAACTATATTTATAAAAAATACATATGCATTTAATGTGATATTCCTTATAGTCAAAATCTTGATATCATCCTCCTAATCTGGCTAAAAATGTATCCGTAAAATGAAAGAGAGGAATATTTTGCCATTCCCTAAACAACAGCTGTTTCAAGCTTTTGTAATTGCTGGTTATGGGAATTTACCAACAACAGGAATGAATTTGGATTTTCTTTTGCTGGAATCAAATGGACAATGTCATAATTAGCTAAATAATGTTGAGGCTAAATGAAGTTTGAGTTTTAGGCACATCCTTTATGGAATATAAACAGGAACCTAAAAGTTCATTCTGAACATAGGTTGTTTCTTTCTGCCAAAACGAGATTAATAGTCAGTACCCTAACAACAACGTCCTATCACTGAAGTAGATTATCTGCTAGTCAAATGGGTTCTTAACAGCACCTCCCTCATGGGTTAAAACAAGAGGGTTAATGTGATGTGTATTTGCTTAATTTGGCTTGTTACACAGTAAACACACAGCAAACGTTAGCTATTGTTATCTTCATTTCCTTTGGAGAAGTTATCTTATTTCTCACCTTATTAAAAATAAACTCTAACTCATATAGGGACCCTCCTTACCTTGGTCCTTTCACCCATGAATACCATAATAACCTATACTGCAAAAAGGAGGCTCAGGAGAAGGATGAGGTATCAACAGGCCTCCGGGTTATTTTTACGATTTAGATTTTTTTTTGAAAAGGGTAGGCTCTCTTGAAATTTCCAAGGTAGTTGTTGTAGTATTTTATTTTCCTTTAATAAGAAATGCTTTCTGAAATGTATTGCAGTGAACAAATAACACAATTGACAAATGCTGTAAGCCTTTTACAGTTATCTGAACACAGAGAATAAAGTATAATCAAATTTATGCACATTAGGTTTGCTTTTTCCTGTACCTAGCTGTCTCTTATGTGTTCAGAACCATTTCTTCCAATCACCTTTTTTTTGTCTTCTGGCTGTATTTTATCATTATCTACAAATTCAATAAATGGAGTATGCATATTTCATAGTTGAGACTCAATAACTCAGGACAACAGTATTAGAAAATAAAAAATACCCAACAAAATGTTAAGCCTCATATATTTTTGTTTATAAATCTAAGCATCATTTCCAACTCAGAAATATGTTTTTAAAGTATCCCTTTAAAATACATACTTGAAGCTGTCTAATTACACAAAGCTAGATACTTGGCTCCTCAGATTTGAGGGAGGGGTTGTACAGGTTGGAGGGAATTTACAAAATTAAAATGTATCTTTTTAAAACCAAAAGAAACATGTACATTCATTTCTAATCCACAGAGCCTACTTGCCTTTACAGTCTGCTGATAAACACTGATTTTTAAAACATTGTATATAAAATTAAATAACATGAAAAAATAAATATGCTTTATTATATAACACATAGAAATCTGTACTGCTCAAAATATTCAGAAAATTCTAGGTGTGGCTGCTTAAAACTGTGTTTAGAAAATATGGTAGTGATATTTACAATCTTCATTTCTTCTACGGAGAGAAGCAGTGAGGTTATAAAATACTGATATCAAACATTTTCTCTTCCTACCTACAGAAGCTGCAAACTTTAATATGAAAATGAGGTAGACAAAAATTCATAAGTTAGCCAGGCAGAAACAAAAGCACAATTCCTTCGTGAGCTCATAAATTCTCACTACTTGGGTCGACAAGCATTGTTCCAATGCACCTAAAGCAAGGCTCAGACAACATTTTTAGGTTTGTCATGAAAAACCCAAACAAGCAATTTCTCCTAAGGAGAAGCACAGTTTCCAAGGTGATCAGCAAGCAGGTTGACAGGGCAAGGCACAAAGGAACACCGAAGACCCATCTTGGATACATGCTATCACCTAGCAGACTTTTAATCTGTGATTATCTAGATGAATTAGCTTTCTCTAGAATGCTCTGGATTTTTAGCCTACTTTCTGCTGTGGTTTGACAGTATAAAAATCTCTTTCCAATTTACTCCTCTAGTCATAGGACATTATGCATTGACTACTTAGTCTCCTCCCGGGACTGACTGCAGGAGTCGACTGAAAGGCATGTGAGTTTAAGAACCTTATTTCAGGCTGGGCGTGGTGACTGATGTCTGTAATCTCAGAACTTTGTGAGGCCAAGGCAGCAGATCGCCTGAAGTTACGAGTTTGAAACCAGCCTGGCCAACATGGCGAAACCCCGTCTCTACTAAAAACACAAAAATTAGCCAGGCATGGTGGTGGGCACCTATAATCCCAGCTACTTGGGAGGCTGAGGCACGAGAATCGCTTGAACCCAGGAGGAGGAGGTTGCAGTGAGCCGAGATCACACCACTGCACTCCAGCCTGGGCAACAGAGCAAGACTCTGTCTCAAAAAAAAAGAACCTTATTTCAAAAACAAACATTACCAAAAAAAGAGTCCAAAGGCCCATTTTAGAAAGGATAGAAAAGGTTGAATTTCTGGAGGATATTTCTCACCATCATGATTCTTAAATCTGCAATGACTTGAGCCAGAACCAATGGCTGATCTAAGATGGGGACTTAAACCCTAGGTTCACAGAAGCTTCATTTTAGGGATGCTGGAAGCTATATTAATAGTGATTTGGGGTTTCTTTCCTAAATACT
>NW_026652383.1:74553-93799 GCF_009828535.3 Hylobates moloch | reverse complement strand
TGAACTTAGAAAAGACTCTTCAAAAGATAATGGTGTTATTGCTGAATCTGGGGAGGGAGGAGGACATTATAATGGCGCTTTGGTTATTTTTTTAAGGTGAGTCCTTTAAAGAGCTATACTAAAATATTTACAGATAAAATGCTATACTGTCTTGGATTTACTTCCAAATAATCCAGGCCTGGGTGGGGATGGGGGAGAGGCATGCATGGATATTTAGAGCAAAGAGGATGGGTTGACAGTTGCTAATTGCTGAAGCTGGGTGATGAGCACATGGGGGCACATTCAGCGATTCTCTCTACTTTTGTGCGCATGGTTTGAAATGTTCCATAACAAAAGCTGGCTGTCTGGCGGGGTTGTCAGCAGAAAGCAGCAGCCATCGTGGGCTGCAGGCATCCATGTAAAATATTCAGAGAGAGAATATTCAGAGAGAGAACCCCTGGGGGCTATGCTCCATCCTGGCCCTACATTCTGAGAAGGCCCTTGAGAGGCAGGAGCAGGTCTAGAGGAGGCTGTGTGAAGGGACTCCTTTTTTTTTTTTTTTTGACAGGGTCTCACTCTGTCACCCAGGCCGAAGCTCAGTGGCATGATCATGGCTCACTGCGACCTCTGCTTCCCGGGTTCAAGCAATTCTCCCACCTCAGCCTCCAGATTAGCTGGGACTATAGGCACACACTACTGCGCCTGGCTAAGTTTTGTATTTTTTGTAGAGATGGGGTTTCACTATGTTGCCCAGGCTAAGCTCAAACTCCTGGGCTCAAGTGATCCACCTGCCTCAGCCTCCCAAACTGCTGGGATTATAGGCATGAGCCACCGCACCCAGTCTGGGACTTCAAATTTTAACTCAATTGTCTCAGCTGAAACTGGGCTGCTCAGCTTGGAGAGGAAAAGCTCTGAGGGGGCCCAAAGAGCTGTTCTCGCCCACAGAGTGGCCGACCTGGGAGAGGGCCTGTCATCATGAGTCTGTGGATACACACACCCCCTGCTGGCTCTGTCCAGAGGCCTTTGGCCAAGCCTTTCCCCGGAGGCTCACCTGCCCTCTCCCAGACCCTAGCCACTCTCCCCTCACACACCTCTCCCAGGCTCAACCAGGAGGATGCAGGGTGACCCCTGCCAGCCAAGTGGGAGTCTGGCTGCTTTGGAAGTCAAGAGCAACCAGAGCCTGCTCGTCTCCACTGGCCTAAAAGACCCTGTTCTCTACGTGTCTGTGACGAGGTCTAACTTGGCTCCAAAACCCGTCCAGGGAAAAGGCTGGGCTGAGGTCGCTCCCCACATGGCTCAGCATTAATCCTTCACATCTGGACAAAGCTGTGCTCTGTGCACCCTGGAGCAACTGTCCATGAGCTCATCAAGGCCTCCATGGAGTGCATCTGAGAGAGCAAGCTTGGAGCAGGGCCTGACATCGTACTGCCTGCTCCCTCTGCACCAGGGTCCTCACCAGGGTGCTGACTTGAATGCATCATGGCAGAAAACATGCTGGAGACCGCTGTTCTCAGCCTGGTTCAGCCACTAATGATTGTGAGCCTCTGGACTGAGCCTCTGCTCCCTCCTCCATAAAATGGGTTAGGGTAGTCTTGAGGCCCTGACTCCCCCATGTAGCTCATCCTTCATTCTTCTCTGTCTTTCAGAGGCTGCAGAGAGGCCTCAAAAATCAGCTACAGGAGCTGGGCTCAGTGGTTCATACCTGTAATCCCAGAGCTTTAGGAGGCTGAGGCAGGAGGATCGCTTGAAAAGAAGTTTGAGGCCACCCTGGGCAACATAGTGAGACTCTGTCTCTACAAAAAAAAAAAAAAAATTAAAATTAAAAAATTAGCCAGGATTGGTGGCATATGCTTGTAGTCTCAGGTATTTGGAAAGCTGAGGTGGGAGAATCGCTTGAGCTCAGGAGTTTGAGACTACAGTCAGCTACAATTGCACCACTGCACTCCAGCCTGGGTGACAGAGAAAGACCCTGTCTTGTTAAAAAAAAAAAAAAAAAAAAAATTAGTAGACATGCACATGCACCCACGGGGCTGTAGCGGCTCAGACAAGGGGAGCAGAAAAGGCTGAAGGATTATGATGATTAACCCTGAGCAGCCAAGGCTGTGGCTCCGCAGGGCTCCCTTCCTTCCTTTCCTCCTCCTCTCCCAGGCCCCGCCAGTTGGGAAATGGACCTCCTTGGATGCTGCGTTGTTTTCTCTGGCCCGGCTCCTGCTCGGGGCCTGATGTACACCCTGGATGGTGGCCATGGGCAGGGCATCCCGTGCTGGTGAGTACAGGCTGCTGTGGAGCCCGGAGGCCCCAGGGGAGGGCTGGGCTGGGCTGGCTGCCCCAGTTAAAGAGATGTGGCCCCTGGGTCCCATCCTCTGAGGCAGAAGTACCGCTCCATCTACTTCCAGGCCTTACGGGGAGACCTTTTGTATCTGGACCCAAACAGTAAGAAAGTGCCACAACGCAGATGATTTCTGCATGCTCAATGATGAGAAATGTTTTCTCAGTGGCGTCTGTGAATGGTGCTGCTGTATCTTCCGAATTGTCAAAATCACACTCTGCTTTGAAAAACAACCCTGGCCACCTGGGGGGTTAATTATATTTGACCACATTCAATATAATAGAATAATAAATTTACCATTTCCAATATTTGTATTAAAATGGATGATTCATTCAAAACCATCCACGGGTTTTGATTATTTTTGAAAGCAGCAGAACACTATTCTTCAAGTGTTTCTATAAAAAACTCCAAAATGCGGGCCAGGCATGGTGGCTCATGGTCTAAAAAGCCATCAGGGATAAAGGTTTCTCTGAGTGCTGCTAAAAGAAACCAAGACTGGGGCCCAGTGTTGTGGCTCATGCCTGTAATCCCAGCGCTTTGGTAGGCCAAGGCAGGCTGATCACTTGATGTCAGGAGTTCAAGACCAGCCTGGCCAACATGGCGGAAACCCCCCTGCCCCTGTGTCTACTGAAAAATGCAAAAATTAGCCAGGCGTGGTGGTGCGCACCTGTAATCCCAGCACACTGGGAAGCTGAGGCAGGTGGATCACTTGAGCCCAGGAGTTCGACACCAGCCTGGCCAACATGGTAAAACCCTGTCTCTACCAAAAATACCAAAATACAAAATATCAGGTGTGGTGGCACGTGCCTGTAGTCCCAGCTACTCGGGAGGCTGAGGCAGGAGAATCACTTGAACCCGGGAGGCGGAGGTTGCAGTGAGCTGAGATTGCGCCACTGCATTCTAGCATGGGTGACAGAATGAGACCCTGTCTCAAAAAAAAAAAAGAAAATATACAATGCCTGGATTTCCTTTAAAATAATCCAGGGAGGGGAGAAAGGGTAGAGACTATAGATGAGATAAAACTGCCCATGAACTGATACTTGTTGAAGCAGGGTTAATAGTACATTATATCATTCTTTCATATACTATTATTTTGTATTTTTTGTATCCAATAGTTTTCATAATCAATAAGATATATCATCTAAAATCTGAAAGAATATGCACAAAAATGTGGGAAGTCAATGTGAAATTATACTAACACATGAATACTTTCCTCCTTTCCTTCTTTTTTTTTTTTTAGACAGAGTCTTGCTTTGTCACCCAGGCTGGAGTGTGGTGGCTTGATCGCGGCTCACTGCAAGCTCCGCCTCCCAGGTTCAAGTGATTCTCCTGCCTCAGCCTCTCAAGTAGCTGAGACTACAGGCTTGTGCCACCACGCCCAGCTAATTTTTTGTATTTTTAGTAGAGACAGGGTTTCACCGTGTTAGCCAGGCTGATCTCGATCTCCTGACCTCGTGATCTGCCCGCCTCGGCCTCCCAAACTCCTTTTCTTTATCTGTAGCAATGAGCATGCATAATCAGAAAGAAAAATAACGTTTAAAAGTGGGCTTAAAGTCTCTGTTACAAGTTGTGGCTAAAAGGGGCACCAAAAGTAGCCACTTGTGGGCAGGCTGCTCCCTCCTCCCTCTGGGAGAAGCACAGGTGCTGCTTTGTGCCTTTAGTCCTGGAGCCAGAGGCTAAGCTGGGAGGGAGTAAAGGAGAGGGGGATGGGAGGGTGTGTACTGGGGCCTGTATTCTACGCTGGGCAGAGTCCCAGCCACTCCTTATACAGCTTGTGAGGAAGCCATTGGTGGTCATCTTTAACAGGTGGGTAAACTGAGGCTCAGAGCGATCAGCGGAGTCATCTAAGAGAATGTGTGATGATGCATGTTCCCTGCTGGGCACTCCCTGTCTCATCTAATCCCTGAGGCCAGCCCTGTGGGGTGGGTATAATTCTCCCCAATTTATAGAGGAAGAAACAGCACCAGAGAGGGGAAGGGACTCACCCAAGGCAGGGGATCCTGAGGGCTGGTCTGGATCCTTTCCCCAAGTGCTTAATCCCACAGTTCACCGGGCCCTGAAAGGCGCTAGGGGCTTCTATCTCAGCACAGGGCACTTCTGCCAAGGTTGGGGCAACGACTGGTTGGGGGCGGCGGGGGGGCAGGAGGCCTGGATGCTTTGTGAGGGCTCTGCCTTGGCACCACCATGAGATCTGAGCTTTCCCCTCACCTGGGCAACTGGAATGAGCAATAGCCATCCCCGGCTAAGTGGGGTTGTGGCTTGTAAACTGTAAAGTCCTGTGCAATGTGCAGGGTGGTGAAATGAACATCTGTGTACCGCCCCAGACTGCAGTCTAGTAAGTCACCTGACATGAATCACCCTGTCTGAGCCTCACCTGTGAAGGGGCAACATTAAGCTGAGGGGGGAGGTGGGGGGAAGAAAGGGGACAGTGAAAGGCAAGGAACCCAGCTAATGGAAGGAACCCCAGACAGCCTCTCCCTCCCGCACAGCTCTCCATCTCCATCCAGTCCCCCGTCTCCACCCAGAACAGCTCAGTTCCCCAGAGAAGCTCCCTGGAAACCAGGAGACTGACTTCCTCACCAACTGCAGAACCACCTGAGGCCACCTGGCGGGTGAGTCGGTGGCCTTTCTCCTGGGCTCGCCTGCCTGGCTCCTTAAGGCTGTGCTGGGCTGGCTTGGGTCACTCACCCTTTGGTGTCTGGCTTCTTAAGCAATGTCCTATAAAGCCAGGCCTGAGCCTCCGCAGGCCCTCTGAGATGGAGCTGGCCTTCGGGGCTGCCCCACCCAGCAGCTGTGACCTCCCACCCCAGATCCTGGCTCCTTCTCTCTTGCCAGCTCTACTCCGGGCATCGAGCTTCCCTCTCTCCCTCCTTTTTGGTCTCTCTCAAATCTTTCTCTTTTCTTATCCTGTCTCCCTCCACCCCTTGCCATTTCAGTCAGTCTTTCTCTTTCCTTCTTCTCTTTTGTCTCTCAAACTCTTTTTTCTCTCTATCTTGGTTCATATCTGTTCAGGGAAAGCCTCTTTCTGTCTCGGCCTCTCCTTTTTTCCTTTTCACTGTTTATTCTTGCCTCTCTCCTTTATCTCTCCATTGCTCTACTTCTCTGCCTTTTTCTGAGCCTGTTTTCTCTCACCATCTTTCTCTCCATCCTTCCCTCCCTGCATCTGCCTCCCTCTCCATCTCGCTGCTGTGTCCAGCTCTCTCTCTAGCTCATTCTTTGCTCGCCATCTGCGGATCTCCCCGGCTGCGTGTCCCCTGCCGTGCTCCGCGCCCCACTCACCGGCCAAAGCGCCTGCGGCGCAGAGCCGGGCCAGCCCGGCCAGCGCGCAGAGCAGGGGCCGCATGGTGCCGGCCTGGCTGAAAGCAGCGTGGCATGTGCCCGCAGCCGCCCTTCCCGGGTCGCGCCCGGCAGGCCCGGGAGGAAATGCTCTCAATCCGAGCCAAAATTCCTGGGCGGCTCCGGGCTTTCTGGCTGGAGAGAACCCGCCCCTTCCAGAGGCCCCTGGGCACCCCCTGGGCAGCGCAGAACCCAGAAACCCCCGGGAGCTGAGGCACCGACGTGCCACCCGGGAGCCTCCAGAGGAAAGGGCCCCCCCCCGCCCGAGTCCTCGCGCCTCCTGGGGGCACGGGAGGAAGGGGAGGGGTTGAGTGAGGTCATGGGCTCCAGGCCACTGAGCCTGGGATCAGGAGTTTGTTATGAGCCCCTTTCACAGGCAAGCAGATTGAGACTAGAGAGAAGTGTCTTCCTCCGCATCACTCTCAGCCATGGCACAAGATCTGAACCCTTGTCTCCTGGGAGTGTGGAAGGTTTTCTCTGTCTACCAAGAACAAGAAATTAATTCTAATTACATGGAACAGTGGCTGCCCCTAAGAGGGAGACCCAGACACTCACTGCTCTGGTAAGGGAGTGATAGCAATGTGAAAAGGAACTTTTCAAAAAAAAAAAAAAAGATAAAATCATGACTCTCGTAAAGATATGAAATTAGCATATACTAAAGGTTTTATTTAATTCATTATTAATGAGGGGACAAGTAAGATGGTACAAGCAGTCCAAAGTTTAGATCACAGTAGTGGAAACTTCCCCTATGGGACATGCCCATCCAACAAGTGCAACAAGATATTAAGTTTTGGTGAGAACACCAAGCAAAAAAGCTACAGCTCTAACTTCTCTGCTGCAGAGCCCTGAGTGCCTTGCCTGGCTGTAAGAGGAATACTTTCATCACCAAGCCTAGGAGAATGCCTTTGTCCATCAAGGGTCCCCACTGGGGTTAACTGGAGCCCTTGCAGATCAAGGCTGCCTCTCTGCCTTCTGTGTTCCTGGCTGTGGCTGTGCAGTTGTCCAAAACAGTCACCAACCTAACCAGTGATCCAGTTCTCACTCCCTCCTCCAGAGCAAGATAATAACCTCAGATGAAGAAATTCTGGTTCTGAGCCCGAGAATCTGAGACAGACTCAGATCTAAATCTTTGTAAAGCCTTCAAGGAGATGCCCATGTGAGCTGGCTCAGAAGAAGAATTTAGTTCAGGAATGCCAAGAATTTCTCATGCCTGGTGGTAGGACATTCCTTGATAATTTAGCCAGGTGGGAAGTTGTCAAAGAACTGCCAAACCCATAAGGATTCTTGCAGCTCACAGCCAGGGGCTACCTTATATTTTGAATATAAGATTAAGAAAAAAAAACACAAAAAAAAATACAATACATTCTTGTTGTGGTAGAGCATAAAGTAATTAAGTATACAGAGTAAAACATGAAAGTCTTTTCTGTTATGAATTCCCTCTGTCCAATGATTCAGGTCCAGTTCCCTCGGCTTGGTAGGCTCTGCCTACCAAGGCATACCACATCTATGCATTCCCCATCTATCTAATGTATATTCAGACACAAATGTATATACATGAGATCAAATCATAGATATTTTGAAGATTTGCTTTCATTCATGTTTACCTCAGTCATAACATTAAATCTTGGCTGGGTGCAGTGGCTCACACCTGTAATCCCAGCACTTTGGTAGGCCAAGGTGGGTGGATCACCTGTGGTCAGGAGTTTGAGACCAGCCTGGACAACATGGTGAAACCCTGTCTCTACTAAAAATACAAAAATTAACCGGGTGTGGTTGTGGGTGCCTGTAGTCCCAGGTTCTTGGGAGGCTGAGGCAGGAGAATAGCTTGAAACCGGGAGGCTAAGGTTGCAGTGAGCCAAGATTGCACCACTGCACTCCAGGCTGGGCAACAGAGCAAGACTTCGTCTAAAAAAAAAAAAATCTTGGAGATCAATCTATGTGAGTACAGATAAATCTACTTAATTCCTTTTAAGAGTTACAAAATATCTCACGCATGGATGCAAGCAGCATTATTTATCCAAACAGTCCCCTGTTGATGGACATCTAGATTGCTTCCTTTTTCTCTCCAGTATAAAATAAACTTCAATAAACATAGCTTTGCGTATATTTTTATGTACATAGTACGTACTCATGTATTTCTGAAAGGCTGGAAGAGGAATTATTGGGTCAAAGGGCCTTTTACATTTTGCCAGATAGGCCAAAAACTGTTCCCCAAATTGTCACTAAACCCACAGGAGGGACAGGAGGTGTTGACAGGGGTCTTCCAGCGCCGTTCCAAGGTGCACTGGAGTACATGTTTGGTCTACGTAAGAATTGGGCTGCAGGGGGCGCCATTTACATAAACTACTTCTGGATTGGAACTACCTGAAGTGTAAACCTAGCGTAAACCTAGCTAGCGGTCACCTACATTCCTACATTCTCCAGCACTGCATATTTATCATTTAAAATTTTGACAGCTTGATGATGGAAAATGTTACCTTGTTGTTATTTTTATTTACATGCTATTTATTATGAGAGAGGTTAAGCTTTATTTGCCTCTTCGATTACTTTTTTCTATTTTCCTCTTTTTCCTTTGTATACTCTGATTATTAATGCAATGCCTGTTATGTATGTTGGCAATGTCTTCTTCCAGCCTTCCATTATCTTTACGTTTCTTGGTGGTGTCTTTCATCATTAGGAAGTTTTAAATATTATGTAGCCAAATCTAATATTTTCTTTTATGGCTTATAGTGTTTACAACTTGCTTATGATTCCTTGAATCAAGGCTGTAAAGATACTGTTCTACGTTTTCTTCAAATAGTTTTAAGGTTTTTTCAAGGTTTAATGTCTAATCCATCTAGAATTTTTATGTGATTGCAAGGAAGGATCAAACTTAAAATTTTCCCTAAATGGATATCTAAATGTCCTAATTCTCTGTATTGCGTGGTCCAACCTTTTGCCACTACTTTGAACATAAAGTAGTTTGCTAGCTACTCATTTCCAAGGGGAGTTCTGGGAAAATCTCTGTACATCACATCTGTCACAAGGTCAAGGAAACAAAAATGCAAAATAGACATAATTTCAATAAATACTGAAACCATATTTGATGAAATTAAACAACCCTCCCTAACTTAAAAACAGTAATAGCAACAAACTTAGGATAAAAATAAAAGAAATAATGGGACATTTCCTTAACAAGATAACTACTTTTTAATTTTTACATTTATAATTTTTCAAATTAAAAAAACATAGAGATAAGGGGTATTGCTGTGTTGCCCAGGCTGGTCTCGAGCACGTGGGCTCAAGTGATCCTCCTGCCTCGGCTTCCCAAAGTGCTGGGATTACAGGAATGAGCCACCATGCCTGGCCAACTACTTTTATCTTAAATAGTTCATATGTATATACAAGAAAAAGGAGAAATGTATTCTCTATTAAATCAGGAATGAGGTAAAGATGCCATATTGGCCAGGCATGGTGGCTCATGCCTGTAATCCCAGCACTTTGGGAGGCCAAGGTGGGAGGATCACTTGAGCCCAGGAGTTCGAAACCAGCCTTGGCAACACAGCATGACCCCATCTCTACTAAAAATTAAAAAAAAGTAATAAACATTAGCCAGGCATTGTGGCATGCGCCTATTACTGGGGAGGCTGAAGCAGGAAGATCACTTAAGCCTGGGAGTTTGAGGCTGCAGTGAGCTATGATCATACCACTGCACCCTAGCCTGGGTGATAGAGTGGGACACTGTTCTAAAAAATAAATAAATAATTAAAAAATTAAAAATTAAAAAATTTTAAAAAGATGCCACTATCAACAAGTGTTTGCCTGGGCGCGGTGGCTCACGCCTGTAATCCCAGCACTTTGGGAGGCAGAGGTGGGTGGATCACTTGAGGTCAGGAGTTCAAGACCAGCCTGGCCAACATGGGGAAACCCTGCCTCCACTAAAAATACAGAAATTAGCCGGGCATGGTAGCACACGCTTGTAATCCCAGCTACTAGGGAGGCTGAGGCAGGAGAATTGCTTGAACCCAGAAGGCGGAGGTTTCAGTGAGCCGAGATCATGCCACTGCACTCCAGCTTGGGCGACTGAGCGAGACTTTGTCTCAAAAAAAAAAAAAAAATTAAGTGTTTGGAAATCAATCTATTTCCTTATACCAACAGAAACCAACCCAAACATGTAAAGGGGAACTCCTGGGCAAAATGATAGTATGGAGCCAGTGAACCCAGTTAACAAACCTCCTCCGTCCAATATTATCTAAAGTGGCCAGCGAAATTAAAGATAGGGGAGACTGGCATCAGTGGCAGGAGCTAGAGAAATATGCCAACCATATGCCAAGTCTCAAAGCAAGGGGGTAGCCAGCTGGATCTAATAATACCTCTTATTATTTATTATTCTATTAGTTGCTAAACTTCTCTGAACCTGGTATTGTGCTAAGGCTGTATATGCATTATCCTATTTAATCCTTGCATCAGTAAACCTATCAAGTAGATATCCTTATCCCCATTTTAAAAAATGAGATCTATTAAATATATTTGATTCAAGGGTGGAGGGTGGCAGATCCCAGTTTGGAAGCTAGGTAGATCTGGTTCCAAAATTCATGGTCCTCAGCATGATCGGGCCCCTTGACTCTCAAGCCCCAGGAAGGGCACTAAATAGAGAATCTGGTGAAGAGTGGAGGTGAGAAAGTGACAAATGGGATATAGGGGGCACAGAGGGGCAAGCCCTGTGCAGTTAGGGGAGAATGCTCATAACCACCTGCATGAATGCAGTGCCCTAATGTGCAGATGTTTCTCTTTCACTTAATGCTCCCATGACCCTGGCAGGTAGCCTCATAATCCACGCAGATTGTGACGGTACCTGCCACGGTCATGGGAGCATGTAGAATATGAGGCTTGGAGAAGTTAGGAGGTGGCCCAGGGCACACAGATACTATTTAGGAATTTGGGGATTTGCCTCCCAGGCACCTGTGTTGCCTCCACAGGCAATGCTACAGGATGTGCACAGGTCCTCCCAGCCTGGCTGGGCCGGGGCACAAGTAGTGGGGAATCTGGCAGGGGCTTGCTCTCCCAACTCATACCCAAAGGCAAAGGGCAAAGGAAACAGGAAATAGGGGCTGGTCATCTCTCTGGGGAGAGAAGTGGGGTGAGAGGACAGCCCAATTAAAAGAGCCTCAGTGGTTGGGAGGGCCTGAGCTGCGCAAAGCCTCCTTGTCTTCTCCCTTTGGCACAAGAGAGGATTTCCAGAGATACCAGGAAGACCACACCAGGAGAGTTCTCAGTGAGCACTGGGCAAGGCTAGCCCACTCTCTGCACAGACGGACAGCGGCTACTAACCCAAGGCACAGAAGTTATAGCCGGAGAAAATGAGCCAGTGAAGTGCGAATGTGGTTGTCTCTGTTGAGGAAAGGAAAAGGAGGGGGCGACTCGATGGGTTGAGATTTAAGTTTTTTTGAGGTTGGATGCAGTGGCTCACTCCTGTAATCCTAGCACTTTAGGAAGCTGAAGTGGGAAGGTGGCTTGAGTTCAGGAGTTCAAGACCAGCCTGGACAACATAGCAATACCCTGTCTCTACAAAAAAATTTAAAAAGAAGAAAGAAAGAAAGAAAGAAAGAAAGAAAAGAGAGAAATAAAGAAAAAGAGGAAGAAAAAAAAAAGAATGATTATGGGATCATAGCTGCACTACTATGATAGTCCTAAGCCATAAACTACTCAAATTCCCATTGGCACCAGACTAAAGAATGAATGACCGACCACTACATGCAACATTATGGATGAAAATACAATTGAGGAAAGACATTTTCTCAAAAAATGCTGTATAATACCATTTATATAAAGCACAAACCAGGCAAAATCAATCCATGTCACAAGAACTCAGTATCAATTTTCTGCAAGAGAAACGAGGGGGTTTCTGAGCTGCTGGTAATGTTCTGTCATTTGGTCTGGCTGCCGGTTTCATGGGTGGGTACAATTCTTAAAATGTACGTATGTTATTCATCAGTAAAAAGTTTTTAAAAATATTCATCTCCTGGCTCTAAGCTTCATTTTGTCTTCATTTCAACTCAGCTGCTGCAGGGACCCCATAAAATGAATAGAATAGGACCGACCTCTAGGCCTCCCAAAGTTCTCGTCCTTTCCAGACTAGAACTCACACCTGGCTTCCCCCTTCTTTTCACAAGTTTGATTTTTTTCTTTTTCCTGTTCTTTTCCTTTTGTTTCGTTTTTCTTTTCTTTTTTCTTCTCTTCTTTCTTTCTTTTTCTTTTATCTTTCTTTCTTTCTTTTTTTTTTTTCAGGCCTAGGACTCTTGATGCAGTCCCACCTGCTGGTGTAGAGTGGGAAGAGATTATTTTAGCCCCACCCAGCTAGGAGGCTGCAAAGATGTACGGGAGGAAAGTAACTTGCCAGGGGCTACCCTAGGGAGGAGATGGGGCTATGTTCCAGAGTCGTTGAAGTTTAATACCAGCTAATGGTCTTTCAGTTACTGCCTTCCAGGTATTCGCAACAAGGATTAAGGAAGAGAATTAAACTCTAATGCAACAGGCTTCCATCATTTGTAATGAATTAACTTCCATTGTCCTCATTGTTAAAAGATACATTTATTAAAAAGGATAAAAATCATCAGCCTGAAGTGGCGGCTTATGACTGTAATAGCAGCATTTTGGGAGACCGAGGTGGGAAGATCACTTAAGGCCAGGGGTTCAAGACCAGCTTGGACAATATATTGCAACCCCCCTCTACAAAATAATAATAATAATAATAATAATAATTAGCCAGGCATGGTGGCTCAAGTGTGTAGTTCTGGCTACTCAGAAGGCTGAGTTCAGAGAATCACTTGAGCCCAGGAGGTCAAGGCTGCAGTGAGCCACGCTTGCATCACTGCACTCAAGCCTAGGTGATAGAGCAAGACCCTGTCTCAAGAAAAATAAATAAATAAAATAAAATCATGACTCTCAAACAGCAGATTATAACTGACTCAAAGGAGAGGTCAAAAAAGCTACATTTATATGGAGCAAAGGAATGTTGAAACAAATGCACCAACAGAGCTCAAGCCAGCTTCTTCCAGGGTGGAAAAGGAAGTCAATTGAACCTCTACTGGTAGGACTAAATGTACAGGTCTAGAGCCAAGAATTATTTTTCATTTCTATCAGTTATCTACATTTTGCAAGCTGTAAAATAACTCCCATGGAATCAAAAGCAGATAATGTGAAAGGGTGTGCTATAGGCAATATTTAACTTTCTATTGAAAGGAAATTTTTCCTACAATTTCCCTCTCTTTTGATAAAAAATAACCTCATCTATTCCTGGGTAACTCAACAATAGTAACATATCAAACACACCTGTTTATTTCTGGCACCTCTCTTTTCATAAGGGGAAGTAACAAATCTTTTGTGATTTTCAGTGGTATGTCTGGGAAAGCTCAGCTATCATTCCTTTCATTTTATTTTATTTCACATTTAGGAATTTTGGGAATGCAAAATCCAAAATTGTCAGGAGATTTGAACACTTAATGTAGGATCATAGGTGTCTGAGAAATAATATTTGCCTACCCATTTGTAAGGGGCAATACAACATTTAAAAATAGGCCAGGCAGCTGGGTGCGGTGGCTCACGCTTGTAATCCCAGCAGTCTTGGGGGCCGAGGCAGGTGGATCACCAGGTCAGGAGTTCAAGACCATCCTGGCCAATATGATGAAACCCCATCTCTACTAAAAGTACAAAAATTAGCCGGGCATGGCACGCCTGTAGTCCCAGCTACTAGGGAGGCTGAGACAGAATAATTGCTTGAACCCAGGAAGCAGAGGTTGCAGTGAGCTGAGATCATGCCACTGCACTCAGCCTGGGCAACAGATGGAGACTCCGTCTCAAAAGATAAATTAATTAATTAAATTAAATTAAATAGGCAGGGCACAATGGCTCACTCCTGTAATCCCAGCACTTTGGGAGACCGAGGCAGGTGGATCACCTGAGGTCAGGAGTTCAAGACCAGCCTGGCCAACATGGTGAAACCCCGCCATCTCTACTAAAAATACAAAAAATTAGCTGAGCGTTGTAGTGGGCACCTATAATCCCAACTACTCAGGGGGCTGAGGGAGGAGAATCGCTTGAATCCAGGAGGCTGAGGTAGCAGTGAGCAGAGATCGTGTCACTGCACTCCAGCCTGAGCAACAAGAGTGAAACTCTGTCTCAAAAAAAAAAAAGAATAAAAACCCAAATAAATTAAAATAAATTAAAATTAAAATAAAGATAGAAAATAACATGATTGTAAAGAACTTTAGCCCTCTCCTAAGTAACAAATGTTGTTTCTTTAAATAATCAAGGGCATAATAAAATCAACATGAAAATCAAAAAATTATTCTGGTAAAACACTGAATCTTTGCTATCTAGGTAAATTTACATAGAAAAAAACAATAACCCTTCATAGTATAGGGGAAGACAGCAAACAGTAAACCAGGGAAACAAGACCATGAATATTAAAAAAAAAAATTTTTTTAAGAATTTTAGTAAATTTAAGTGTTAAAATGCCTATGATGTATTTTATATGCATTATATATTGTAAAATATTATATATTACATATATTTTATATAATAAAGTGTATGTCATTATAAAAGCAAACTTTTATAAGACCTTAAACACATTTCATAGTGTTTAACATATTTCAGACTCAAATATTTTATATATATATATAAAAAATACCAGCCTGGCCACCATGGTGAATCCTCATCTCTACTAAAAATACAAAAATTGGCTGGGTATGGTGGTGCATGCCTGTGATCCCAGCTATTCAGGGGGCTGAGGCAGGAGAATTGTTTGAACAAAAGAAGTGGAGGTTGCAATGAGCTGAGATCGTGCCACTGCACTCCAGCCTGGGCAAGAGAGCTAGACTCCATCAAAAAAAAAAAAAAAAATTCATGTCAGCATGATCTTTTGCATTCTACAGTAAACTCACCCTTGACTTTAGGACCAATCTCAAGGGGCCCATGAGGTCAGAACTAATTTCATAATGCTGCTGAGGTGTATTTATTGTACTTCACTCATTGTTGCTATTTTTAAATGAATCATTAAATAAGCTTTCTTAAAAGTTATGTTTTATAGCGTCCAGGCGTGGTGGCTCATGCCTGTAATCCCAGCACTTTGGGAGGCCCACGTGGATGGATCACTTGAGGTCAGGAGTTCAAGATCAGCCTGGCCAATATGGTGAAACCCCGTCTCTAACAAAAACACAAAAATTAGGCGGGCGTGGTGGCAGGTGCCTGTAGTCCCAGCTACTCAGGAGGCTGAAGCATGAGAATAGCTTGAACAGGGGAGATCTCTAGTTCAGTGAGCCGAGATCACACCACTGGACTCCAGCCTCAGTGACAGAGCGAGATGCTGTCTCAAAAAAAAAAAAAAAAAAAATTATGTTTTATAGGTATGTGCTGAGAAGAATGAAAAAATATTTTTTAGAAAGTTATGTTTAAATGTTTAACAGTAAATACTAATAGCTATAATACACAAAAAAAGCTCTTTGGTGTCATTATGTTGGAGGCGTGTAAAGAGATTTCACCAAACAAACCAAATGAAAACAAACCCCCAAACCCCCTGCCCCAAACCTAATCTGAGTAATGCAGCTTTAAGACAAAACTACAGTACTTTATTTTCCTTAAAAAACAGAAGTGTACCCAGGGGCAGTGGCTCACGCCTGTAATCCCAACACTTTGGGAGGCCAAGGTGGGTGCATCACCTGAGGTCAGAAGTACTAGACCAGCCTGGCCAACATGGTGAAACCCCACCTTTACTAAAAATTAGCCCTGTGTGGTGGTGGGCACCTGTAATCTCAGCTACTAGGAAGGCTGAGAAAGAAGAATCACTTGAACCCGTGAGGCAGAGGTTTCAGTGAGCTGAGATCATGCCACTGCATTCCAGCCTTAGAGACAGAGTGAGACTCTGTCTCAAAAAACAAAACAAAAACAGAAACACATACACAGTTGTATTTCTCTGAAACTATTGCTCCAAAGCATAGTGTCAATCACTCACATTAATGATAACTTTTAAGTAAAGCAAATTCTATTTCATAGAGAACATGGGAAGTTGGACACTTGTAACTGTGACTGTCACTTAACATATAGCAGACAAGCAAAGCTCATGAATGCAAGTAACACAACTCTCTGCAGCCATATGAATCCCTTATGGTATAACTTCTCCAAGTGGCAAAAAGAAACACGTTCATTAACAGATCCAAAGATGTAAGCTCTTCGTAGCATATAAAAAAAGAAGCAAGGTCCGGGCCGGTGGCTCATGCCTGTAATCCCGGCACTTTGGGAGGCCGAGGCGGGTGGATCACTTGACGTCAGGAGTTGGAGACCAGCCAGGGCAACATGGCAAAACCCTGTCTCTACTAAAAATACAAAAATTAGCCAGGTGTGGTGGCATACACCTGTAATCCCAGCTACTCGGGAGGCTGAGGCAGGAGAATCGCTTGAAACCAGGAGGTGGAGGTTGGAGTGAGCTGAGATTGCGCCACTGCACTCTAGCCTGGGCAACAGAACAAGACTCTGTCTCCAAAAATAAAAATAGGCCAAGTACGATGGCTCACACCTGTAATCCCAGCACTTTGGGAGGCCGAGGCAAGCGGATCACCTGAGGTCAGGAGTTCAAGACCAGCCTGGTCAACATGGCGAAACCCTGTCTCTACTAAAAATACAAAATTAGCCTGGTGTGGAGGCAGGTGCCTATAATCTCAGCTACTCCGGAGGCTGGGGCAGGAGAATCACTTGAACCCGGGAGGTGGAGGTTTCAGTGAGCCGAGATCGTGTCATTGCACTCCAGGCTGGCCAACAAAGAGTGAAACTCCGTCTCAAAAAATAATGATAATAATAAGGCTGGGCATGGTGGCTCACACCTATAATCCCAGCTCTTAGAGAGGCAGAAGTGGGAGGATAGCTTCCGCCCAGGAGTTAGAGACCTGCCTGGGCAATATAGCAAGACCCTGATCTCTACAAAAAGGAAAAAAAAGTATAAAAAATAAAATAAAATAAAAATAATAAATAAAAATAAAGAAGCAAAAGTTTATACACTTAAATTATGCTTCATAATGCATGTTTTAGTCTTTCTTTTTTCCTAGAAATTATTTACGTACCCAGCAAATATCCATCAATTAAATGAGTACAAGGTTTTGAGTTACCTAAAGATCTTTGAAATTATTCTAAAGTGGACATACCATGAAAGATAACTTTTTTTTTTTTTTGAGACAGAGTTTCGCTCTGTTGCCCAGGCTTGGAATGCAGTGGTGCAATCTCAGCTCACTGCAACCTTTGCCTCCCAGGTTCAAGCGATTCTTCTGTCTCAGCTTCCTGAGTAGCTGGGACTACAGGCCCACACCACCACATCCGGCAAATTTTTATATTTTTAGTAAAGATGGAATTTCATTATATTGGTCACGCTGGTCTCAAACTCCTGACCTCAGGTGACCCACCCACCTCGCCCTCCCACAGTGCTGGGGTTACAGGTGTGAGCGACCTCACCCAGCCAAAAGATAACTTTTGAAATAAAATTCATCAGTGCAATAAATCAATTTTGTTAAACACAGATTGACATTTACATATTTAAACATTATGTAAAAGCAATGCTAGCTTATTTCATCAGTAAGTATGTATAAGTTTAGGAAAAACACATACAAGCAGGATAAAAATGTATGCTTGCATTATACAATCATATGGGTGTACATTTCCAGAGTTCTTGTATTCATACACTGTATAAGAAGATGACAAACAATTTTGCAATGAAAAATCCTGTCCATACATTTTTGGAATTCATCAGAATATATCTGTATTCCTGAGTCAAAGGGTTTGTGCATTTGTGATTTTGATTGATAATGCCAATTGCCTTACGGAAGTGACTTTAATATACACTCTCATCCTCAGTGTATAGAAATGCTTTTCTCCTCACACAGCTCTAACAAGCATGTCATAAAACTCTTTTTTTTTTTTTTTTTTGAGATGGAGTTTCACTCTTGTTGCCTAGGCTGGAGTGCAATGGCACAATCTCGGCTCACCACAACCTCCACCTCCCAGATTCAGGCGATTCTCCCATCTCAGCCTCCCGAGTAGCTGGGATTAGAGGCATGCGCCACCACGCCCGGCTAATTTTGTATTTTTAGTAGAAATGGGGTTTCTCCATGTTGGTCAGGCTGGTCTCAAACTCCCAAACTCAGATGATCCACCTGCCTCGGCCTCCCAAAGTGCTGGGATTACAGGCGTGAGCCACCACATCCGACCATAAAACTCTTAAATATGTTTCTCAACACGATAGGTGGAAAATTGTTCTCTTAGTAGAGTATTTTTTGTTTTTTGTTTGTTCATTAGTTTTTGTTTGTTGTTGTTTTGTTTTGTTTTGCTTTGCTTTGTTTTGTTTTAGACAGAGGCTCACTCTGTCGCCAGGCAGAAGTGCAGTGGTGCGATCTCGGCTCACTGCAACCTCTGGCTCCCAGGTTCAAGTGGTTGTCCTGCCTCGGCCTCCTGAGTAACTGAGATTATAGGCACCCACCACCACGCCCAGCTAATTTTTGTATTTTTAGTAGAAACGAGGTTCCACAATATTGGCCAGGATGGTCTCGATCTCTTGACCTCGTGGTCTGCCTGCCTTGGCCTCCAAAAGTGCTGGGATTCCAGGCATGAGCCATCATGCCTAATAATTTTTCTAATTAAAAATAAAATAAAATGTCGAGAACTATTTGTATTTCCTTTTCTGTCACCTCAATGTTTATATCCTTTACTTCTCTTTATTCTTTTTGAGTTGGTAGGCTTCTTCTTATTAAATAGTGGAAGCTGTTTATGTATTAGGGAAGTTCACCTCTGCCTGTGATATGATTGCACATACTTCTTGCACATATTTCTCCCAGTTTCATGATTGTTTTCTCAGTTTGCTTACAATAGTTTTAACACAGAACTTTTTTATATTTCTATATTGTAAGATTTGCCAGTATTTCCATTAATATCCCTTTATGACTTTTGTGGGGAACAGAGCTTTGGGTCCCAGCTGAGTGGCAAAGGGCACAGTCCCTCAATGTGGAAGACCCACTGCAGGTGACCTTGATGCCAACAGGTGGCGGGCCAGGGGGATGATGTTGATGACAATCTCCAACTACACTTGAGGATGAACTGAGACATGGGGTCTCACTTCGACAGGGTGAGAATGGATTGGCCCAGAAACCACTCCTTTCTCCTTTCAGCAAATATTCTTTGTGAGGTCGCCACAGTCTTTGCCTATGTTTTACAAATGAGATTGAGAACAGATGAAAGATCTGCCCAAGGTCACACTGGATTCTGAAACCTGTTTCTGACTGTGTCATCCCCCATAACATGAATGTGCATCTTAGAGGATGATCCCCAACGAACATGTGATCTGAAAGTACATATTGTTCATTAAAAAAAAAAAAAAAATGGATGGGTGCAGTGGCTCATGCCTGTAATCCCAACACTTTGGGAAGCCAAGGTGTGTGGATCACTTGAGGTCAGGAGTTTGAGACCAGCCTGGCCAACATAGTGAAACCCTGTCTCTTCTAAAAAAAATACAAAAATTAGCCGGGCATGGTGGCAGGCGCCTGTAATCCCAGCTACTTGGGAGGCTGAAGCAGGAGAATTGCTTGAACC
>NW_026652383.1:0-59597 GCF_009828535.3 Hylobates moloch | reverse complement strand
CTTGAACCCAGGAGGAGGAGGTTGCAGTGAGCCAAGATTTGGCTATTGCACTCCAGCCTGGGTGACAGAGTGAGACTCTGTCTCAAACAAAAATAAAAATAAAAAAGAGGAAAAATCAGGCACAAGTATGCAGAGAAAGGTGAAGTGAGTAAAGGGTCTAACCCATAACTCTGAATTCCAAAGTTTGAGCTAATGCTCCAAAACACAGGAAATGTTATTTGCTTGTGAAATTGTGTGTGCTTTTCATAAAAAGTAGAAAGTATTTGCACAGGTTTATGCAGTCCTGAGGGGCAGAGATGAATCTCTCATTTGCAGATATGAAGACAGCTCAAGGTAGCGATCTTGGACATTCAGGAGGGGAAATTAGACAGATCTAGGGCTGGATGCTCACTGAATTAGCCAGTCCCTGGGTCACTCAGGGGAAACCTATGCTGATTTCTGGAGCTCTTTCTTTGTATAGTTCATTACTTCAAATTTGAGATGCTCACTTAGCCCTCCTAAAATAATATTTCTCTCTCTTCAACTCAGGGATTTCTCCAAGCTCTGTCTGGGTTCTGCTGTCAATGGTGTTGTCCAGTAAGTATCCCCAGGCAGAAATAAGGGGCTATTGTAGGGCTTACATTGTTTGTTTCTCTTCTCAACTGGAGAAAAACAGTCAGTTGCTGATTGTCTAATGTTTGAAAATGATTGTTTTATATAGTTTGTCTAGTTTTCTAGTTGTTTATAGTGGGATCAGTCATTAGCCCCTGATCAGAGACAGAATCTCTCATCTACTGAACTTTTTACTTTAATTTAAAACTTTTTAAAATGTTATATTTTAATTTTGTTACAGAATATAGTAATACATTATCCTAGTGTAAAATTTAAAAGGTAAGTAATATATAGTAAAAAAAAAAAAAAAAATTCCTCCCACTTTCACTCCCGGAAGTAACTGATGTTACAAAATCTTTCTGTCTTTTAGAGTTATTATATGTGTCTACAAAATAAAACACAGGAAACTAGCCATAATAAAATAATGGAGTCTAAAGGAATTCAATCACATAAAATGTTAGCTCAAATTTATTGTGAGATTAATAAAAATTACACTTTTGTTAAACTATTACTCTCACAAAAAGCACAAAATGATTGTGAAACTCACAGCACACATTACTGACTAGTGAATTGAGTAACCGCCATTGATTGTGAGGCAGTGACTTCTATGTGGCTTCCCCATCTCATTACTTACAAGTCATGTATAAGAGTCTCCTTTGTTCTATAACTTCTCTGACAGTTGTGATTGAAATTTTCAATTTATGTCCAGCTGGCTAATGTAAAACATCGTCCTGTTCTATGTTTAATAGCATTTCCCTGATTACCAATATTAAGCATTATATATTGCCTATTCATGTTTTCATATTTTGTGTAATGTCTATATCCTTTGTTCATTATTTAATTGTGTTATTTGTATTATTCTTTATATATTATTCTTTAACACATTGCTGTTTATATGTTGGTCATATTTTACATTTTCTTCTAGTTTATGGGAAGTTTTTTTCTTTTCCTAAGACAATCTATTGATAAATACAAGCTGTGAATATTAAAGTTATAATTAAAGTTATCAAATGTTTGAGATAAATTTATTCATTAACTCTTTATGAGTTGTTGGTTTTTTCAGGTTAAATGAAATAACTTCTTTTTTTGTTTTTTCATGTGAAGAACTTGGTGGAGAAATTAAAACTTCAGATACAGAAAAAGAAGCAAGAAAATTGCTGGAATGACAGGCATGAGTAGATACCAGGTGTGATGGTTAATACTGAGTGTCACCTTGATTGGATTGAAGGATGCAAAGTATTGTTCCTGGGTGTGTCTGTGAGGGTGTCACAAAGGAGATTAACAGTTGATCAGTGGACTGGGAGATGCAGACCCACCCTCAGTCTGGGTGGTCGCCCTCTAATTGGCTTCCAGCGCAGCTAGGATAAAGCAGGCAGAGGAACATGGAGCTAGGATAGAGCAGACAGAGGAACATGGAGCTAGGATAGAGCAGGCAGAGGAACATGGAGCTAGGATAGAGCAGGCAGAGGAACATGGAGCTAGGATAAAGCAGGCAGAGGAACGTGGAAGGGCTCGACTGTCTCCACCTTTCTCCCGTGCTGGTGCCTTCCTGCCCTCCAACATCAAACTCCAAGTTCTTTCAGCTTTTGGACTCTTGAACCTACACCAGGGGTTTGCCAGGGGCTCTCAGGCCTTCAGCCACGGACTGAAGGCTGCACGGTTGGCTTCCCTACTTTTGGGATTTGGGGACTGAGATTGGCTTTCTTGCTCCTCAGCTTGCAGACAGCCTATCGTGCAACTTCACCTTGTGATTGTGCGAGTCAATACTCTTTAATAACTCATTTTATATATACATTTATCCGATTAGTCCTGTCCCCCTAGAGAATCCTAATACAACAAGACACAGCACCTAGTCACAGTAAGAGGGGTGGACATTATTTAGAAGCAAAGACAGTTCACCCATATGAAAAGGAGAGATAACAGAATGTAGGTATAGATGTATAAAGATGAGCAGATGTAGAGACTGGAGATTTTGAAATTCTTGTCAAATGACCACTTTTTTATAAGTGAAATAGAAAATAGAGTCATCAGCAAAGAGCGAAGATGGGAAGGAGAGAAAATAAATGTGAACTGTGACTCTGGGAAAGGATGAGAGTGAATGGAGCAGGGAATATTTTTTCTGGGAAACATAAAGACATGACTTTGTGATCATGAATTTCAGTTGAAACAAATCAACCTGATTCCCTCTTATTCTATTTTAAATTTCAGTTTTATTTATTTAAAAATCTGAACATAACATCCATAATTATTATTATACAGAAGAGTTTCACTGCCCTAAAATTCCTCTGTGCTCCATCTGCTTGTCCCTCTGTCCCCCATAACTCCTGGCAACCACTGATTTTTTTTAACTGTCTCCATAGTTTTGCCTTTCCCAGAATGTCATGTAGCTGGAATCATGCAGTATGTAGCAGTTCCTGATTGGCTTCACTCAGAAACATGTATTTGAGATTGCTTTATGTCTTCTTATGGCTTGAGAGGTCATTTCTTTTTAATGCTGAATAACATTTCATTATTTGATGTATTACAGTTTATCCGTTTACCTAATGAAGGACGTCTTGGTTGCTTCCAAGTTTGGCAAGTATGAATTAAGCTGCTATAAACAGTATTGTGCAGGTTTTTGTGGGGACAAGGTTTCAGTTTCTTTGGGTAAATACTAAGGAGCATTATTGCTAGATTGTATGATAAGAGTTTGCTTAGTTTTGTAAAAAGCTGGCCAACTGTCTTCGTAAGTGGTGTAACATTTGTATTCCTACCAGCATCACCAGCATTTGGTGCTGTCTGCCTTTCGTATTCATCAGGCTTAACCTTCATAATTTTGCTGCACTTACTTTCAAAATGAAAGTCTTCAATTCATCCCCCGCCTTGTTTCTTAAACAATCTTGAATGAGTTCTTTAAAGTCTAAAAATTTCCAGAAAATAAAACTGTTAACTATTTATTGAGAGTTGAAGGTTGCAGAGCAAAGGAGTGACACTAAATTGATGATGATATAAAACCTCAGCTGAAAAATTCTAATAGCTAAAGAAGAGGTATGATATTTTCATATATAGTTCCTTCTCATTTACATGTGTAAACTTAAGAGAGTCAGGAGTATGGTATTCTTAGGAAAATCAGAGCACTTCAAAATATTGTTGTTCATAATGTTTAGAAATTTAGACCCAACATTTTCATGATATAGACTAGAGTAGACTTAGCTAAACAGAACCATTAGTCTGTTGTACATATTGTTTTAGACATATTTATTATATTATAAACTACAAAAGGAGAATAAAATAGTGTAAAACTACTTTGAGAACATATCTAATAAAAATAAGATAATTATGGGATTTCTATTATCCACACTCAATTAAGACTAATATTTTTAATTAAAAAAAAGTTTTTTAAAGAAGAATTCCTGAATGGTAATTCATAGTACATTACCTTGGTTTTTCTGTTAAAAATACTCAAAGAATAAAAATAATTTCTTCCTGCCTCTATATTACAATCAGCATAATTGAAATAATATGCTTGAATTGTTAGTAAAGTAACATTTATGTTTTGGGATCAATGAAGCTAAGCCAGCACTAAGAATTTTATTACTATTCCTCCACTACATTTCATAGAGTTATTTCTTCATCCTTAAACATACCACAATAATGAGTCTGCTAGGTCCATTTAGATTATCAACCCAACCCTAAAAGAAAGAAGATTTCTATTGGTTACACATTTCATAAGATTGTTGTATCTTTGGAACATCTGCAGTCTCATCTTAATAAATTTCAAACAAGAGCACTGAGACCGCAGCCAATAGAACTATCTAATTCAGTATTATTAAGATCCCAAAGATCAATGGCAAAGCATTGGCTATTTTCTGCACTTTGACTATGCAAGAATTAAAATTTGGCCAGGATTGTTGTTCATAGCAGGAGTCATGAATGGTTTTGTGGTGTTTTATGACATCTTGAGGGCTACATTGAACCTTGTTCTTATATCATGATCTGCTAAGCAATTCACCAACCATACTTCTCCACCTCAGTCCTGACTTTAGCCTCCTTAGGAGAACATTGGAGACATGATTGGTAGTAATGGCCCATTTCTTGACATTTTTGACCAGCTATAGAGTCCATGCCAGACACACATATATGTGTGTGTTTATATATATATAGTGTGTGTGTGTGTGTTGACTTGCTTAAAGACGTTACAGGGAAGATTATGTTTAAGAACAGTTAGAGGGAAATGTCTTTTTGAGTTTGTTTCCTAAACCCTAAGCCATTCAGCTGACCTTATTATGTCTCTTTACCTTATAGTGTAAAAGTCAAAATGTGTGTGTATAATGGGAAAGGAGAGATGCAGGAGGAGAAGATGAAGGGATTAATATCCATGAGCCTTTTAGTAAGGACCTGCCTTTTACTAGAGACTGTCATACACTGTCTCATTAAACCAACTCTCCAAAATAGTATCCCTCCTGTTTTATGGAAGGGACAACTCAAAAATTTTGCATCACCAGTAAGTGATGGAGCTGGAATTTATCTGCTGCAAAGCTTCACAGACTTGCTTTAAAGAAGGTGGTATAATTCTATCTCACACCAGTTAGAATGGCTGTCATTAAAAAGTCAGGAAACAACAGGTGCTGGAGAGGATGTGGAGAAATAGGAACACTTTTACACTGTTGGTGGGAGTGTAAACTAGTTCAATCATTGTAGAAGACAGTGTGGCGATTCCTCAAGGATCTAGAACTAGAAATACCATTTGGTCCAGTGATCCCGTTACTGGGTATATACCCAAAGGATTATAAATCATACTACTATAAATACACATGCACACATATGTTTATTGCGGCACTATTCACAATAGCAATGACTTGGAACCAACTCAAATCTCTATTGATGATAGACTGGATTAAGAAAATGTGGCACACATACACCATGGAGAACTATGCAGCCATAAAAAAGGATGAGTTCATATCCTTTGTAGCGACATGGATGAAACTGGAAACCATCATTCTGAGCAAACTACCTCAAGGACAGAAAACCAAACACCACATGTTCTCACTTATAGGTGGGAATTGAACAATGAGAACACTTGGACACAAGGCAGGGAACATCACACACGGGGGCCTGTCCTAGCATGGAGGCTAGGGGAGGGATAGCATTAGGAGAAGTACCTAATGTAAATGACACGTTAATGGGTGCAGCAAACCAACACGGCACATGTATACATATGTAACAAACCTGCACGTTGTGCACATGTACCCTACAACTTAAACTGTAATAAAAAAAGAAGATAGTATAATTCAAAGTACTTTGAAAAGGACATAGCACTATACTGAGGTTAGAAAAAATAGTTTCCCAAACTGAGATCCTTCTGTGCACTTTGTAACCCTTGTTTACTCTGGCAGTTGCAATACTACCAATTCGACCATTAAGAACATTCGGTAAGTTTAAACTACAGTGGGAAAGCCAAGATATGAAACCATCACCCATGGGAATTTTGAGGCTAGAGTAATTAGAAGCTAATTTAAGATCTCCATTCAACTCTAGGACAGTCAGGGTAACTGCCAGAGAAGCTGCATGCTGGGTAAATCCTGATCCCAAAGTGGAATTTTGCCCTAGTATAATGGGTTCATATTTGATTGGCTGCACTTAGCTATAAATCATGAGGAGGAGGAAGAGGAGGAGGAGGAGGGGGAGGGGAAGGGGAAGAGGAAGAAAGAAGAAGAAGAAAGAGAAGGAGGAGGAGGGGGAGAAATGACATCAGAAAGTAATTGGGCTAGAAGAACTTTAATTTGGAAGCAAAACACAGAATCCAGGTGAGTGGGCTTACTGGGAAAGGGTCATGCTACGTTGCTCCCACAATGGAGGGCCTTATGATGGCAATGGTTAGGTTTCTGCTCTCCTGCTGCACCGCCGTTTCTCCCAAGGCCTTGCTGTAGGTGCAAGAATTGGGCGGATCTCTGATCAGCTTGGGTGTGATCTCATCAATAAAAACATCATCTAACCACCTAAAAGGTAGTTAGAGTAAAAAGAATTCTAGCAGCCTATCTTAGACAATAGACCAAAAAGAAAATGTGACACACAAATAGTCAAACAAAACTTCCACCTTTTAGCCTTGGTTCTGGAATTCAGAACAGTCACACAATACCAAGTTTGAGTGCATACCTGTTCAAAGCATGCATGAGCTCTTTGCCCTCCACTGCTAAGCCCAATCCCATCAGCCAAATCCTATGCCCTCCCATCTAGAGAGATAGGTAGGTAGATAGACCAATAAAATAAATAGCAATACCACTTTATTATTACTACTAGTATAGGGCTATTAGTACTACTTTATTAGTATGACTTTAGCACCACTATTACTTTATCAATTACTTTATCAATATTATTACTTTATCTGTAGTCGTGCTAATTTGAGGTAATTACATGTAACCTCTTTACTTCCTCTCCAAGAAGCTCGTGAGTACATTCACTGCACACATTTTTGAGTCCCAGTCATTCTCCCAGTAGTGTGCTGGAAGCTGTGTTCAGGGAGCTTGAGGCTGTCATCCAAGGTGTTTCAGTGGCAGCCCTGTTCAGTGTTGTCCCATAGAAACCCAGTGCAGTGATCCTGAAGAGTTTAGCTTTACATTTAAAAAATTTCATTCACTGCAAATCAAACCAAAGTGACTACTTTTGGCAGACTGACAATCTCTTTTAGCAAATCTATGTAATGCGTTTTGAAGGTCTGTTTAGAGTCTGCGCTAATAACTTGCTAATTATTTCCAGAGATTTCCAATGAATTCTGAAGTTGGTCAGGTGGGGTGATTATAGTACTCTGAAATTGCTTCAAAATCATGAGTATTGAATTCTCCTACTTATAATATGACATGTATCATGAATAACTGAGTTACCATAGCATCAGCCTAATCTTTCTTAAAAATATGTCAGAACTGGCCTGGTGGAGTGGCTCATACCTGTAATCCCAGCACTTTGGGAGGCCGAGGCGGGTGGATGTTGAGGTCAGGAAATCGAGACCATCCTGGTCAACGTGGTGAAACCCCATCGCTACTAAAAATACAAAAATTAGCTGGGCGTGGTGGCACATGCCTGTAATCCCAGCTACTTGAGAGGCTGAGGCAGGAGAATCACTTGAACCCAGGAGTCGGAGGTTGTAATCAGCCAAGATCGCACCACTGCACACCAGCCTGCTGACAGAGCAAGACTCCATCTCAAAAAAACAACAACAACAAAAAAAAACCATTTGATAAACCCAAAGTCTATCTACATGTCTCTAAGAGAGCAAAAAATAATTGTCAATTAAATATGTAACATTTATTCTAGCTGACAGATCTATGTGGTTAAATTATCGATACAGCGTTTTAAACATTAAGCTGCCATTCTAGCTGGTGTGAGATGGTATCTCATTGCGGTTTTGATTTGCATTTCTGATGGCCAGTGATGGTGAGCATTTTTTCGTGTGTCTGTTGGCTGCATAAATGTCTTCTTTTGAGAAGTGTCTGTTCATATCCTTTGCCCACTTTTTGATGGGGTTGTTTGTTTTTTTCTTGTAAATTTAAGTTATTTGTAGATTCTGGATATTAGCCCTTTGTCAGATGGGTAGATTGCAAAACTGTTCTCCCATTCTGTAGGTTGCCTGTTCACTCTGATGGTAGTTTCTTTTGCTGTGCAGAAGCTCCCATTTGTCTATTTTGGCTTTTGTTACCATTGCTTGACATAGGAACGCTTTTACACTGTTGGTGGGAGTGTAAACTAGTTCAACCATTGTGGAAGACAGTGTGGCGATTCCTCAAGGATCTAGAACTAGAAATACCATTTGACCCAGCGATTCCATTACTAGGTATATACCCAAAGGATTATAAATCATGCTACTATAAAGACACATGCACACGTAAGTTTATTGCGGCACTATTCACAATAGCAAAAACTTGGAACCAACCCAAATGTCCATCAACCATAGACTGGATTAAGAAAATGTGACACATGAGACCAGCGGCGGCGGCGGCAGCGGTGCTGGAGGCGCAGAGGGCGGCGCAGGGGGAGCCGGGCCAGCTCGGGAGCTAGAGAGCGGGCGGCCTTGCGGGGGGCGGCGGCGGCACCCCAGACCGAGCCGGCGCGGGAGGAGTTCCAGGGCGATGGGACCACGGCCCGGGCTGATGCTTTGACAGCTGGAAAGAGCGCGGAGCCAGCGCCTGGTCCGGAGGGAGAGGAGCGAGGCGAGGAGAGCGCCAGCCAGCGGGAGAGCGAGCGAGCGCCTGGGAGGGGGCCGGGAGCCAGGGGCAGCTCGGGAGAGCCGGAGCGGTGGCGGCGGCGGCGAGGCTTGGCGCCCTCTTCCCTGCAAACCATGTTTGCCAAAGGCAAAGGCTCGTTGGTGCCCTCGGACAGGCAGGCTGGGGAAAAGTTAGCTTTATACGTCTACGAATATTTACTGCAGGTGGGAGCACAGAAATCTGCACAGACCTTCTTATCGGAGATTCGCTGGGAAAAAAACATCACGTTGGGAGAACCGCCTGGGTTTTTGCACTCGTGGTGGTGTGTATTTTGGGACCTTTACTGTGCAGCTTCTAAAAGGAGAGACACATGTGAACATTCACAAGACAGATGCAGAATCAGATTGCCAGAGTGTTGCTTCGGTCACTAGCCCATGGGACGTTTCCCCACCCATAGACCTAGTCAAGAAAGGGCCTTATGGGCTTTCAGGACTGAAAAGAGCTTCTGCTTCTTCTCTCAGATCCATCTCTGCAGCTGAAGGAAACCCGAGCTACAGTGGATCTATTCAAAGCTTAACTTCTGTAGGTTCCAAGGAGACACCCAAAGCTTCAAACCCAGACCTGCCTCCAAAAATGTGCAGGAGGTTAAGACTAGACACCACCTCAAGCAATGGCTATCAGCGTCCTGGCTCAGTAGTGGCAGCAAAAGCTCAACTGTTTGAAAATGCTGGTTCACCTAAGCCAGTTTCTTCTGGGCACCAAGCCAAAGCCATGTACTCCTGTAAAGCAGAGCACAGCATGAGCTTTCCTTCCCACCAGGAGCGATGTTTTCCAGCGTGGACCCATCAGTGGAACCAGGATGGTTAAAGGAACTTATGAAGGCAAAACGTGACTAGTTCCAGAAAATTATGTTGTCTTCCTCTACTACTATTTAGTGGATGGCAGTATCTTCATGGTATCCATGGTAACAAATAATAAGTGCTATGATTTTATCTGACACAGATACAAGGGGATCAGCCCACTAAGTGAAAACAGTCAATTTCTATCAAGTTCTTCCCCAGCAGACTATGTAGCTCCTTATTAATGGGAAAAAAAGGTTTAAAAGGTTGGCCATTCTTTTTTGGTTGGTTTATTTTAAAATTTCTTGCTTCTGAAAAATTTATTTTTGGATAATACGTAACTCCAGAGTGTCTCTTCCATAGCAATTGTAGAGTTTCAAATACTGTATTAAGTACTATATCCCAGAAATTTGGAAACCAGAAATCTGCTGTGTGGATTTTGAGGGGCGTCCTTTACTGCCTGGCATTCTCTGAGGATCTCTGAAACTGTTACTTAAAAATGTTACTGAAAAGCTGGTTACCTGCCCTTTGAGTGCCACAGTCCTGACCTGCTTGTTCTTGACACCTTACATATTACTTCAGAGTTCCCCACTGTGCAGACTCTCAGGCATCAACTGTATAAAACTCTTTACATGCTATTATAATCTGTAAAATCGATCTCTTCTACCTTAATGTTTCTAGAATAGGTTAAATACACATACACACACACAACTATGCCTCAGAAAAGTTATGCTTTTACAAATAAAGAGAATAGATTAGAATTAACAAGTAGGGTGAATAACAGTAGGCAGAGTCAGAATCAAATAAATATCAGTGAATCAAAATAAAAGAATGAAAAATATTCTGTAATAAAATTAGCAATGTAATGTAAAATCTGATAAAAGGTTATCTTTTTCTTTTACCTATTACTGTTGACCTCTGTACACTGTAATAAGGTGTTGCTGGATGGAACTTCTTGGTCTAAGTCCTTGCTGACCTTAGTAGTAATAACAGCATTGCTGACACCCTAATTACCCTCTCCTGAAACAGAAGGTAGTTTTTCAATGTACCAGTCCCTTAGTCGATACTTGGTTTAAACATGCTTGCCATCATCTCATATCCTGCTAGATTAGAACCTCTTAAAAGCAAATTGGTTTTCTTTCAAAGACCAACTTGACTCCAAAGAGAGATTCAGAATCCTACTTCTGCTGCTGCATAAAGAAATCTCAACCTTCATTTTACTTGAACACAGACCAAAGTGTTCCTGCTTCTGAGTTGTCTGTGAGCTAATTCTACGGATGTTCCATTCAGATTTAAAGCTTTTTTATCGCACAGGATGTGGATATGAAGCCTAACTCTTGTATCTGATGGCAAGGCGTATGTTGTAGCCACAGTACTGGCTATGGTCCCTTTGCTGAAACAAGATACAGAAGCACTGATTCAAGCTGTGTTTGTGCTAGAAGTTTTAATCTTGCAGATTTGTAAGGATGGCTCTTTTTCCTTCATAATAGATTACATGTATAAGCAAGTCAGGGCCATATACTGGAGACAGGCTAAAGCTGCTTTTCCCTTAAAGTAAGTTTCCTACAGATAAGGTATTTACGAGCATTGAGAAAGTCAGGACACGTACTCTAAATCACACAGAATGTTAATTCCACAGGAAGGCAACGCCACACATTGGAAGAGGATCACATGCAACTTCTAATAGTAGTTCAATAACAAAACCTTAGCTTTTCAGAAACAATGTTAAGATACATTAGAATTGCCATATCCATACCTTTTAAACATGTAACCTGTGCACCCTAATCACTGCTTACAGTATAATCAGTATGACGACGAGATTGAGGGGGTCTACATTTATCATCTCCCGTGTTATGTGAAAATATCCCTCAGTACAAAACATTTGTGTATTTCACAGATAACTCTTGTTTTGCCATAACTCTACAAAGTTTATGGAAACTAGTCAACTGAAGGATTTTTCTGTTGTGTGATGTGTAAAGGTCTGAACAGTAAAATCATCTTTGTATTCCTGTAATGTTAACAAAATAATAATCAACATGTCAGATTGTTGGGCTTTTCTTTGCAGATGTTTTCTAATTCAAAGTTTTTGGTTGGTTGTTTCTTTTTTTTTTTAGTTCAAAGTTAATTTGTTTGCCTCTTGAAGATTAATTTGTCTAAGCTTTCTAGGAACTGCCAAACAGTGATATTCTCAAAAGGATTCAATAAACTAGTTCAAAAAATGTTCCTATCTTCTATTGTCTTAAATCTAATCATATTCTGTGAACTGCAGTCCCAGCGTGTAACCTGGCGTGATTTATCACCCAGAGTTCTCCTTTGTATTTCAAAGTTGATTTACCTCAGGAAAACTGAGGGTTTATTGAGTAACTCACATTTTTCCAGAGAAACTGGTTTGAAGTATCCAGTGCAACCTGCCAAGCTCTGTCTTTGTTTATAAACCCACTTACTGGTGACATCATTCAGGGTAGCCCCTCTCTAAAAACCGTGAATTTTGTCTGATCTTCTCAGATGAGGAATTCTGAACCTGGTACAATCTCATTCTAATTCTTCTCTTACGTACTAAGTACTTATACTATATACCTTACTATAACTTAACAGGAAAAGGCTGACCATTTTTGGTATTCTTTCAGTGACACATTTTTCAGTGTCTAAGCTCACACTCATTCTTAATTAACTACATGATTTTTAATATAATTTCTACTGCTTTGGGTTTTATTTCCCAGGTATAGACATTGTCCTTTTAATGTTTTCTTAAGGAATTATTCAGAGTAGATTATTAACAACTTAAGGTCCTAAACGGATACACATGGCACATGGTTGTTGTAAAAAGAAACAAATCTGTAAGACACTAGGAAATTCAAAATGCTTTCAGGCTTTCTTTGAAATTTACTACTGAATGATTTATTTGCAACTCATTATCTGGTATAGTGGGGAAGAGCCACTTATGTCTCTTTAAGCCAAGATATATTTAAGATAACAATAAAGATAAAATATCAATTTCACTATCTAGATTTGATTTTGACACAATGAAAAGCTGATTGGCTCATAATTAAGTGGACAAATTTTCCATAAGTAAGAGATGAAACTCCTGGCTTGGAAATCCTGGGGGCTGACAGGTTGAAAGTCCTTGGTCTGTGGTGAGCACGTTCACATTTCAACACGAGATCTGGTGTGCTTTCCATAGCAGCTCCTCAGATTTTGTGAAAAACTAGAAGATAATTTTTTAAAAAGCAATGTTGAATACTTAGAATCGTATTTCTAATAAAAATAAGTCAAACTATTTAATTTTGATAAACAGTTTCAAAACTAAACATGAACTGAACTTATACTTGATGACATAATTTTGTAAATTCATGATGAATTTCTGTCTTATTCTGATTTATTTCCTATTTTAAAAGATAGGTGTTTCTTTTCTTCCACTGTAAAAGTGTAATGTGTTCATTGTATTTGGAAAACGTGGGAAGTAGATGACTATTCTTATTTTTTCGCTTTTACAGTGGGTAATTTTTTCCACACCACAGAAGTAGAATAATCATACTTCTCATTTGAAAATTTGAAAATGTAAAAAAAAAAATTAATCCAAGATCATACCAACATTTAGGGCTAAGAGTTGAGATTATACCTAATATGGTTTTGCACTGAATATATTACAAGCCTTTTTGTCATTTACTATTTGATAAAACATGATTTTTAATGCCTGAATACTTTTCTAACACTTGTATGTATTGTTATTTAGTCATTCCTCTATTGTGGAACATTCAAATTGGATCCAAGTTTACCATAAGTAATACTACAATAAAAAATACCTATATATTATTTGTGATGTCTCTGGTTGTTTTCTTAGAGTGCCACCTTAATTATCTTTGTGAGAAAGTCCTCAAGAATCCTGCCATTAATTCAGATACTTTCCCCGCTATTGATATGTCCCTTTAAGAGCTCTGAAAATACTTAAGAAACTTAGTGAGAAGAAAGAAAATTAATCCTCTCTTCTGATTCTTCAGTTCCAATTCTCTGTGGCCACTGGATTTTTAAAAATCCTGTTGTCCAAAGCATCTCCCATTTGTTTCTGACAGCAGGGAAATTGGAAGTCAGAGGTGATACCATAAAAGGAAATGAATGAAGCAGATGTATGAATTTTGATACATACAACAGATGTCTTTTGATCACACTTCCTGGGCAATATAGTAGTAATCAAAGGAAAACTGGTAACATTTTTGGTTACTTTGCTTTAAAGAAAAATTTCTAAGCCTCACAAAGTTGACATGGTTTATTTACCCTCAGGAACACGGTAGTACTTAGGGTAAGTTAGAATCCATTCATTATTATGTGTGACTGGAGAGATATATTGCTTAAAAAGCTATAACAGGCCCTACTTAGGAACAAGTTACAACTGCATTTAAATCACTCCGTTTATGTCAAAATAGTTAAATAGCAGAATCTAGAGGGGGGTCTTGATTAACATGAGATAATAAATATTTGCAGAATCTGATGCCTACCAGAGGAAACTCTAACCCAGGCAGGAAAGTTCTTCAGAGTAAAAATCAAGAAAGGTGAGAGTAGCTGTGCAATAGAAGTAAGCCTTGGCCTGGACCCAGACAAGATCATCGCACAAGAGATTGGTTTTGGAAGTAGATTTGGCTGAGATTAAAGTCTCAAGTGACATGAAGATAATGTTTAAAATAGATCCAAACTCTTCTTTATTGCTTGACACTTTTCCAATCAGCATTGACTTCATTCCTGGTAAGTTGGTGGAGCATGGTGAGTTCTGCCTTATTTCATACTTTATTTGGTTAGAATCTGGTGGAGGCGGCAAAGGTGCAGGTTGGTTATTTCAAATGTGCAGGCGACTTCCACCAATTTTGCAGTATAGTGCTATTACTTAAGGGAATACACCCATAAAACTGATTTCCTAGTAATTCTGCTTTTGTACATTCTTAATTTGAGACTCAGTGAGGGCGAAAGAGTTGTAGATTTGGCAAACACTGCACTATTGTCTCACATTTTTTCGATTTGCTAAAACCAGTAACAAATGTATTACCCCTTTTTTTCCTTTAATTTTTAAATCCATGGCCTTTTCACTGCCTTTACTTTCCATGTGTTGCCAATGTATCCTCCACTGTATCCCCCACATCGGTCCCAGCACTTGACACTTAGTAGGCACTCAACCAATACTTGTTGAATGAACAAGTTTAATGCATTGCAGTTTTTTTAGTTTTTAGATGATGTTGTGCCTAATGCACACTCCTTCCTTCTTTCACTCCTTCATTAATCTTTTTGTTCACGTCTTTTACTTATGCCAAGCTGTCACACTGTGTGCATGAACTGAGGGATTTATTTTTTCTTCCCCAGCCCCAGAGCCAGCAAATGACTGACCTTAAACCTAAAAGTGTAGGAGTTTGGTCAGGGTGGTGGGAAAAGTTGTAAGAAAAGGTTACAGGGAAAGACACAATTCTTGGAAGAATGGGAGGTTTTGCAAAAGCTTCAAAAGAGAATTTAGCTGAAGGCAGTTAAATTCTCTTAAGAGCAAGGGTTAGATAACAAGGGAATGTAAAGAAACTTATCTAGATAAATTGTTCTACTTATATCTCTGGAAACCAAGCTTTGATCATTCATGCGCAGGACTGCTCTCGACTCGGGGGTTTGACAATGTTAATTACCCACAAATTGTGTTTGCTCCAAGCCCTTGTCATTAAATCTGTACTAAATAAATTCAAGCGGGGCCAGCTTAGGGGGGCTGCACTCCTTTTGGCTGCTGCACTGTCTCACCAGCAGCGCTGAGTGGTGCAGTCTCCTAGCCACACTGTCAGGAAAAATACCTGTGTCAGCGAACTCCTTTCATTCGTCACTTGGCCAGAGTCTGTGGGACAGATCGGCATAAAACACCCATTGTTTTTCACCTTTACTTTTGCAGAATGAGTTATAAAGCCAAAGACCTCAAGAAAAGCACACTCCTTCACAGCCAGTTCAGAGGTGACAGCCAGGGAATAAGAAATAAGAACTTTCCAGAGGATGGAGTCACCACCAAAAATGATGGAAAAGAGGATTCCTCCCAGAGAGTAGATTCAGAGGCTATTTAAGGAATTTCCCATGCCCAGTGTACGGAGCTTCTCACTACTTGCTACTCAGGATCTCCTTATGCTTATACTCTAGGGACTGCTGCTTGCCTGCCTGTCTTCTCTTTCTTGCATAGCAGATTTCTTTATTTTTTGCCTTCAATTATGGTGGTCTTTTCACTGTTCTACCATGACAAGTAGAAGAACAGAGATATTTTTCACCTCTACGTGGGAGGCAGAAAATTGGCCTTTTTATTCAAGAATGCCAAACCAGAAGCTGACATATCAGAATCTGATACAGAGGATAGTCTATTCCCCTTTGGACTTTGGACCTTGGACTTTGAACTGGATGCAATAATGGTATGAGACCCTTGGTTAGGAATGAGTGTCTTGTATGTGTAGGAAAGACAGGAAGGCAGATATTTGGTGACCTAAAAAGAAGGCCATGGCAGAACCTCATTAGTTGTTCAACAATCCTATTTTCCTTTCCTCCTGGGCACACAGCTATGTATTTTCCAGGCATCCTCATACTTAGATGTAGCCCAGTGACACTTCTGAGGGTGGAATATGGACAGATGTGATGGGCACTGTTGGACCTGGATCATAAAATCCTTCCACATGTCAGTGCCTCTTTTACCCCATTGGCATCTGGATATTGTCATCCAGAGAGTTGGATGACTTAGAAGCCATGTGCAGAAGATGGCAACCTTCCATCAGCATGGATCCTTGAGTGACTGTGGAGTGCAACGCCTTCTACCAGTTAGAACTACTGGGATTGACAATCACATTTCATTTGTATTAAGCTACTGATTTGGGGGGTTTATCTCCTTCAGCTCCCACATTAGTACAACTCATGCAGAATGGAGAGTGACTGTGAACACATGTGGCACAGGCTGGTGAAACCTAGGACTTTATAGATGAATTTCTGATTATACTCTCCTTTCTTGCAAAAAGATTTTTCCAAATTTAATGTTATAATATAAATGTGAATACTTAAATGTCTTTCTAATGAAATGATGATTAACTGTAGAAAAGAAAATGTAGGAATGTACATCCTTGATAAGTGTGAAACTGATGCAGGCAATGTAGAGAGTCTTGCTTAGGGATAATGAACAAAAGAACATATCTGGGTAAAAGAAATGAGAGGTTACTGATAACAAAACTAATATTTATATTGCACAATATAAAACATTGTTTTATACTTAGGATTACATTTGATTTTTGCAAATCCCTGTGAAATAGCTATTATTTTTACGCATAATAAAAACAAGACTCATATGGGTTAGCTAACTAGGCTATGGTTTCTCCACCAAGCTCTACTTCTCTGATTGAGGAGATAGTAGTATCTAGAGCTTCAGTGTTCTTTCTACTGCCCTATGTTACCGCCCAGTGCAGATGTAAGAACAAAACCTACTAGTAAATGTTTAGACCTTTAGCAACTTTAATCATCCAAAACATAGCTGTGAGACCAAAAAGAGGAAAACAGTTTGCAAAAGCCCATATTTATTACACCATGAAAGAGCCAGGTCTGTGAAATGTTGCCTAGAATTTGTGTACTAAACTCAGCAAAATGAATTAACAAACTCAGTGACCTCATTTTCTCCTAAATTACAGTAAATGGAAGATTTAAAATATGAGAAAAATAAACACAGAAAACTTCAGTTAACAGGGTAGAGGATGACACATTGAAAGATTGGGTGTCCATGTGTGGTAGGTAAAGGCAGGTCCTATGAGTGTTAGGCAGGCCTAGGCACGTGTTTTCTCTTTTTGTTGTTTGATTCTAAATTTATGACAAATGAAGAACGAGGCCTTTACCTAGTCTGGATCGACTTGTTATGGAGCCCATGTGAAATGAAAATGATTCATAAACAAAACTGACTCATCTCCAGCAACAGCAGAGATGACCATGAACAATTGGCCACCTGAGAATCCTCAACAATTCTTGGGGAATGTCATTAATTACATTTTATTAAAGGGCAGGGATATCCAAGCTGACATATGGGTTACAAAGGCAAAGTATAATTTCTTTATGGGTTTTATTAATGTGAAACATAAATTAATAAGCTTTTTGATTTTACTAATACAAACATACCCATCAATTGGTCATCTTCAATTCAGAAATAACTAGTTTGAGAGTATCTTAAATCCAAAAAACAAAAACAAAAACCTAACCAGCAGCCATTTGCTGAATTCCTGAATGCTTAGGACTCTCCATGTCTAGTCTAGCAAACATCTTCCAGCTGCAGTTTTAAACCTTTTCTCCCAGATCTTTCAAGAAACCTCTAATAGTACCAAGTTCAGCACACAAAGCTAGCTTTCTGTAAGCAATCAGTCTCCTCTATCCGCCTTTACTGTAGACAGGCTCCGAAAGTCAACCTTTGAATAAAAAGGACTTTTCTTTTGTTATTAAAAGTCTGTTCTCTAGCTAGGTGTGGTGGCCCATACCGGTAATCCCAGCACTTTGTGAGGCTGAGACCAGAAAATTGCTTAACACCAGGAGTTCGAGACTAGCCTGTACAATGTAGTGAGACCACCATGTCTACAAAAAAAAAAAATTTAGCCAGGCATGGTGTCACACACCTGTGGTCCCAGCTACTTGGGAGGCTGAGGTGGGAAGATCACATGAGCCCAGGAGGTTGAGGCTGCAGTGAACCCTGGTCATGCACTGCCCTCCAGCCTTGGTGATAAGAGCAAGACAGATGTTTCAATAATTTTTTTAAAACAGTCTGTCCTCTGCCTCAAATGGACTTTGCTGTTATATTAAAACTATTCAAATATGTATAAACCAGGTGTGGTGGCTCACACTTGTAATCCTAGCACTTTCAAGAGGCTGAGGCAGGAGCACTGCTTGAGACCACAAGTTCGAGACCAGTATAAGCAATATAGTGAGACCCCATCTCTACAAAAAATATGAAAACTAGCCAGCTGTGGCTGTGTGTGCCTATATTCCCCGCAACTCAGGAGGCTGAGACAAGAGAATCCCTTGAACCCAAGAATTTGAGGTTACAGTGAGCTGATTGCGAACTGCACTCCAATCTGGGAACCAGGTGAGAACCTGTCTCAAAAAAAAAAAAAAAAAAGAAAGAAAGAAAAAGAAAATATGTATAAACGAATGTTTTAAACTGGAACAATTACTATAGCATCAAAATGTGCATTTGATATGAAAATTTCTTAAGTGTTTATCCATTTCTGGTTTATAGCAAAGGCATTATTATACTTCTGTAACTTGTCTTATAGAGTCAGATAGAATCAAGCAAAGTTGGCAGAGCCTAGGCATCTACCTAAAAGAAATGCTCTCTCCCATTTCCATGAATACATTAACTCCTCCTGAGTCCCAGTGGCACTATTTCTGGAGTTCTTTTCAAGGCACATAATCCTAAAGCAGGTGTCACTTGTTAGTCTCTTTCAAAGCGTCTTGCTCTTTTTCTTCACAGTACTTTTCAAAATATTTAATACACATTATTTCTTATAAAAGTTGTCTACTTCACTGGACTTTAAGATCTATGAGGTTAATCCCATGTCTGTTATATTTTCTATCTTATTGCCCCTGTTCCCCAGGCACAGAGCAATATGTACCTGACATATATTTGGCTCTCAATACACATTTGTCATATTTGTGTGTGTGCTTGTTCAACTTCTCTCACTCTGTGTGCAGGTGTGTACTTTCTTGTCATTTCAAGACACTTAGGAATTTCCTTATTTTGCCTCAAGTTCAGCTATGCATTAAAACTATTTTATAAAAACATATTTTATCTTTTTTTTTTTTTTTCAGACAGAGTTTCACTCCGTTGCCCAGTCTGGAGTGCACTGGTGTGATCTTGGCTCACTGCAGCCTCTGCCTCTTGGATTCAAACCATTCTCCTGCCTCAGCCTCCCAAGTAGCTGTGATTACAGGCAACTGCCACCATGCTCAGCTAATTTTTGTATTTTTGGTAGAGACAGGGTTTCACCACGTTGTCCAGGCTGATATCGAACTACTTGGGAGGCTGAGGTGGGAGGATTCAGCTACCTTGGCCTCCCAAAGTGCTGGGATTACAGGGGTGAGCCGCTGCACCAGGCCTAACATGTTTAGGTGTTTTATATCAGAAGACATTTTTGTGGTCCTCTATTTCAGGAGTTGGCAAACTTCTGTAAAGGGCCAGATAATATTCTCAGCTTTGCAGGCCACGTGATTTCTGTCCCAACTACTCAACTAATTCACATTTCCTGTCATCATCATCATCACTTGAGTTCTAATCTTTTATTATTATTTAAGTGGTAGGAAATCTTCTAGCTGTCAAGATACAAAAGACCTTCAATGGGAGTGTCAGACTCTAAAAGATAAAGCTCAAACTCCCTCCCATATTTGAGTATGAATTTAAAGCTAATATTTGCTGAGCGCTTACTGTGGTTCAGGCACTATTCTAAGTGCCTTTCCTATGTTAACTCCTTTACATCTCACAACCGTACGAAAGACAATGACCGTTATAATCTCCATTTGGAAACTGAGGCTCAGTTACATAAAGTTATCCACCCAGTGGTGGATAAAGGACACCAACTCAGGTCTGACTACAGAAACCATGCTCCACTCAGAATGCTAACCCCCTGACACCCAGGCTGCTATCTCTTGATGAGTTATGAATTATCACCCAGGTATTCGCCCTTCTCCAGTAGCCACCTTGCCTCAGAAACACATAATCTCACCCCAGCTTCAGAGAAAAGCTGATTGATCTCCATGTACTCTTACACTCTAGACAGTGACTGGCTTACATCTGAGGTTTCTCAACAAATTAGCACATGGCATAATCTCAGGACACAGGGGCTGGCCAGAAATGGACAGGTAACCTTAACTAGGCCTGATGCGATGGGAGGGAAATTTGCTGAGGGTTTTTAGAAAACAAGTTTCATCAATCTTGGGAGAAAATCTTGGAAAGGGCCAGCCTCTCTTCATCCAAACCTTGCCATATTATGTGTGTAAAGCTTGAAGCTACAGCAAACATCTTATTCATCATGAGGATAAAACCAGAACAAAGTGGTAGAGTTGAGAGACTCAAAGACCAAGGCAGCCAGAGCTCTAGTTGAATCACAGCTGCTCACCACTCTAGTCCTGGATTTTTTCCATTGTAAATCAATACACCACCTTTGTGTTTTAAACCAGTTTCAACTGGGTTTTCATTCAATGGAATGTAACCTGACTGCACTTATTTGAAATCTTTCAAGATCTGGCCTCAGCACACCTTTCTAGTCCTTATTTGTACTTGTCTAGGGCTAAATAAATCACCCAGAGTTTCCCAAACACACCACACCGTTCATGGATTTGCAAGTGTGATTCTTTCTGCCTTCATTGCCCTTTGTTCTCCTCTCCCTGGAGAATTCATGTTGGGTTGCAATCATGCTTTAAATGTCTGTCTCCACCACTTGATTTGGCTACATCATTTTTGTCTTTACACTCTTCGCACTTCTCATGCACTTAAGACATAATAAGCGCTCCAATAAGTGTCTGTAAGATTAATAAAAAAGATGGGCAACATGGAAATCTGAATCATAATATAAACTTTCTCTACAAGATACTTGGCCTGGCGGCTCATGCCTGTAATCCCAGCACTTTGGGAAGCCAAGGCTGGTGGATCATGAGGTCAGGAGTTCAAGACCAGCCTGGCCAAGATGGTGAAACCCTGTCTCTACTAAAAATAAAAAAATTAGACGGGTGTGGTGGTGGGCGCCTATAATCCCAGCTACTTGGGAGGCTGAGGCAGAAAATTGCTTGAACCTGGGAGGCAGAGGTTGCAGTGAGCTGAGATTGCACCACTGCACTCCAGTTAAAAAAAAAAAAAAAAAAAAAAAACCATTTAGATCAATGCTGTCTGGTTAAATATTCTGTGATAATGGAAATGTTCTATACCTGCCCTGTCCAATAAAGTAGCCACTAGCCAAGTGTGTCTACTGAGCACTTGAAATGTAGCTAGTATGACGGAAGAACTGAATTTTAAATTTCATTATGACTGATTAAAAGTTAAGTAGCTAGTGGTTACTATACTGAATACCACAGATGTAGACAACAAATTTTAAAAATTTTCCAAACATGGGAAGGGGTCACCTAAATGATTTTAGGTACCAAGCTAAATAAAAACACCTGGAGATGGTACTATTTTGACTCTAATAATTTTTTTGTTGAAAGCAACATATATATTATATACACACGCACATATATACACACATATACATATAAATATATACACATACATATATATAATCTAGAGGTTTCTTTCCTTTCAAAAATACTTCATACCTATTAACTTAAAATATATAATTTTATCTTTCTTGTCTTTATTTTGAATTTCCAGTCATTTCAAAGTTAATATGAGCAATAATATCATTTAAAAGTGGGCAAAGGATATGAACAGACACTTCTCAAAAGAAGTTGGCCAACAAACATATGAAAGAAAGCTCAACATCACTGATCATCAGAGAAATGCAAATCAAAACCACAATGAGATACCATCTCATGCCAGTCAGAATGGTGATTATTTAAAAGAGTCAGGATACAATAGATGCTGGTGAGGCTGTGGAGAAATAGGAATGCTTTTACACTGTTGGTGAGGATATACATTAGTTTAATCATTGTGGAAGACAGCATGGTGATTCCCCAAGTATCTAAAACCAGAAATACCAATTGACCCTACAATCCCATTATTGGGTATATACCCAAAGGAATATAAATCATTCTATTTATTGCAGCACAATTTACAATAGCAAAGACTGGAACCAACCCAAATGCCCACCAATGATAGACTGGATAAAGAAAATGTGTTACATATACAGCATGGAATACTATGCAGCCATGAAAAATGAATGAGAGCATGTCCTTTGCAGGGACATGGATGAAACTGGAAGCCATCATCCTCGGCAAACTAACACAAGAACAGAAAACCAGACACTGCATGTTCTCATTCAGTGGGAGTTGAACATTGAGAACACATGGACACAGAGAGGGGAACAACATATACCACGGTCTGTTGGGGGATGGGGGTGAGGGGAGGGAACTTACAGGATGGGTCAATAGGTGCAGCAAACCACCATGGCACACGTATACCTATGCAACAAACCTGCACATTCTGTACATGTATCCTCTTTTTAGAAGCAGCAATAAAGAAAAATAAATGATCGCTTCATTTCAGGAGGTAGAGTTTTCCTCTTACAGTTTTTCAGATTTTTATCTCAAGGGTTTGGCTTTTTATGCATCTCACTACATGTAATTTGCAGTTAATACAGCAATGCCTTCTGCTCTTCTTACTTCTCTCTTTAAAACAGTACATCCTTTTGCTTAACTAAAGTGGTGACTCTCTCTCTCATTTTTTTTTTTTTTTTTTTTGTCAGTTCGTATTGCATTTTTCCCCACTTCACACTCTGGTATTATAACCTGACACAGAGAATGTTTGTCTCAAAAAGAAACTGGAAAAACAATGTTTTTCCAGTATAGACGAATTCTGTACTCTTGGCTTTTCCTGATGTATCCAAATTGTTCTATGTAACCAGGAAATTTCACATGCTCTTTTTCTAAAAGCCATCCATTCCCCCTGGTGGAGTTACTACTTGTGTGTGTGTGTGTGTGTGTGTGTGTGTGTGTGTGTATTATTATTCTATAATATGGTTTACTTATAACCTTAGACACACACTCTTCCAGCGTCTAATTGAATTAAAGTAGTATTTCATGGGGTTTAATTTCCAGCTTATTCAAAAGGGCGTATACCAAGAGAAATGGTCATACTACAAAAGGTTTTCTCTCTCTCTCTCTCTAAGTAATCCACCTAACAAGCAGACATTTTATGTTTTAAGATAGCTTCTTGTGGTTTGGGCTGTCTTTATTCGGGTTTTGACCAGCTGAAAAAACTAAGTCATCTCTAATACAGGTCTAAGTATTTTTTTTCTCTTGACTACATAACCTTTGAATTTGTTTTTGAAGTCTTTCCATTATTACTCTGGTTAAATAAGTGACCATTATCTCTCAAGGATATGTAATTCTACTTTAATTAAATATTTTTAGGCTTTTTGCATCCAAATGACAAACTTCCCCAGAATCAAATTTAAGTCTTTTTCACCTAAAATTGACTAAGGGATTTTCTAGTTGGGCTCCTGGGAAGTCTCAAAAGATTTGTCTCCCATTAGGCTTGTTTGACCAGCTCCCAAAATCTTCTCTAGTGTCCGGCCATGAGCTTTCTTTCAAAACAGTATGTAGCAGTTCCCTTGCTAGTAAACCCCCAATCTTCTCTTTGTCCTTCACACATATAGAAGACCACCATGGTTTTCAGTTTTGTTCAGAACTACAATTCTGTGATTCCCAAATAAATTGTATAATTTAGAGATCCATCTTTATTTTGACTTCACTAGTGGTGATAAATTCTGATATAATATTCAAGAATATGTTTTATAACAATACTAAGTCAATTTAGAAATGCATTTTATTGTGATATAAACTCCTTAATTTTTCTCCTCCACTGACATTATCTATGATTTTGTTATTAATTTACAAGCACTTAAAAATTCTTTATTTTACATAAGGTTTATATTAGATATAATTTTGTGAGGAAAATAAAAGGTCGGTTTTCTATTTGCATTGCGCTAATTCAGACTGCACTTGGTTCTTCATGCACACTGGTATAAGCTAAAGTTTAGGCAAATTATTGTAAAAACTGATACACATATAGACCATTATAGTGTTATTTTTAAAAGCACAAGAAACTAAAAGATCCCAAGATTACAGCAAATGAATCTTCATATTCATTACCTCAATGAAATTAATTTAACACTAGTTTCAATGTCTTTTTTTCCAAAAGACTAATTTTCAAGTGAAAGCTTTAGATCTTTGAAAGTAATAGAATTAAAAAGAAAAGATACATAATTCATTTCAGCAGTTTTCTGAGAAATACCACATTTTCCAAAATATATATATTCTTATAAGAAATGGATTCTCTTTAGGCTACTAGAATATCAATCTTCTACAATAGGCCAATTTTCAAAGCACTAGGCCTATGTTCACTCAACCAGTCTCATGAAGCAAAAACTGAATTAAGATATTCCATTTATTTGATTCCACATATTTATCAAGCAAAGAAACTATGGAACAAAGACTCTTTCTTGCTGAAGTTACTGGGATTTCTATGGTGCTTAAAGCATATTTTTTTAAATTGTGAGATCAAAGAACACAAATCTTGAGCCATTGTATATGTTACCTGGGTAAGAAAATTAAACTTGATCTTTTCAAATATCTAATGGAATCCCAGGCATAGTGACTTATTAAAATATGAAGTTAAATATTTAAGAGAAAATTAATCACTAATAATGAAATGAGTTGATTTTCTAAGAAAAGCAAGTATGTAATTAAGAAATCATTAGCAGACACTCTCAAAACCATTACAACATTTAAAAGCAATCAACATTACAACTCTTAGGGTGTGTTTTAAATTCCTCATAACCTAAACATATACATTCACTAATTATTCACTTGCCATGATCAACAATGAAACATGAGTTAGAAAAACCAGAGGTTTTAATTCAAAAATGACAATCTTTGGTACTGCAGCAAGGAAATAACTAGCTGGTGAAATTAATGACTCCACCTGGCTTTATCTCGGCAATGTTCTGAAATACATGCAATGAACAACTTGACATTGTTTGATGTTCTTAATTCTTTACAGCCATCTCTATGGGTGGTCATAATAGATAAGATCAATCAGAAATGATCATATTATGAAACGTAAATCACTTCACATGACTTATCTGGAAAATGTGCTTGTACTTACTTGCACCATCTCAAGTTCCAACAGCCAAAAACATACACATGCTCATGGAGGAGAATTTCCTTTCTGATTTTAGAACAGTCTGAAATGGGGTGAAAAAATGAAAAAGAAGGGGGAGCTTACAAATAACAAAAATGTATATCCCAAATGAAAATTAGAATTTCTATGGAACTAGGAGCAGTAACAACAGTAGACGAAAGATAGGATGCAGATGTTAAGAAGATGTCTACAAGGGAAGCACAAGACTCCAAATGCTCTTGCTACTAAAACACAGACTCGAGGTTTACCATCTGTAATATTCTGCTGCCAAGTACATCTGTGGCCACTGGTACTGTCTAAAATGAGGGTATATATTAAGAAATCATCAAAAAGGACTGCATAGCAGAAACTTTCCTGATATCAAGGGATCAACTTAACTACAATTCTATACAAGTGCCAATTTCCTCTGGAGTAAACTACCACACTGGGCCTCATGTACCAGTTAGATAATCCAGGCCAGCCTTTATTGCATTGGACTCTACATTTTGGCTCCGCAGAACTGAGAGAATGAATGTATAAATAGGATAGTGATATTGCCTTTGTCTGTGGGAACTCTTGAGTCTAATAAAAAAATCTGGGAAAAATCTAACTTCGTGATTACACTTGGGCACATAGGTGATTAATATGAATGAAGTAACAACCATAAATACAATCATAACCACAAGAACAACAGTAATTCAAATTTTCTCACTTCATAGATGGTCTTACAATGCTTTATTGGTATCTTGTAGGTGCTCTCCCGAAGCCTCAGGTGTTGGTGATGCAAAGGCAAACACCACACTCTCCTCTGTTCAATGTCTGCCATTCCTGTCTTTTTGGCCTCTGACTATTCTCCAAACTACTATCTATGCACTTGAGATCTTCACTGACATAGATGGGCTCTGTATTTATTGATAAGAATATCTCTTTTCTCTTAGACTAGGCATGACCAAAAGGTTAATCTGGGTTCAAAGATTAATGACAATGACCACTCAGTTTTTATTCAAGATCAATTTTATTTGTTGTAAAAACAAATATGTGTTATGTTCCAGACAAACAGATATAGTGAGTAGACTTATGCCCTGGTGCCTCCTTGGCTTTTCACAGGATGCAAAAACAAATCCTGCCAGCAGGAGGTGGCAGGTTGCAGAGGTGGCAGGTTGCAGAGGTGGCTGGTTGCTCGTTGAGCCAGCTTGGCCTTGTCTGGCATGCACAGGCCCCGGCACAGCAAAACATTCAGAGAGTAAGAGTGTTGCACAAAGGATTTTACCAACCTCTCACATTAAGCAGCATTCAAGGAGTTGCTGACCACCACTTAAGCAAATTTTGTGTTATGCTATAGCAATGAACTTACTTGTTCTATTTCTAAACAAAATATTGGGTTCACACACAGGCCTGGACAAAGCTTCCCACTTCTGAACTATTTACTGATCTTCTTATTCTCAAAGAATGCAAGATGAATGATGTGCAATACCATGGCTATGGCATGTGACTTTTCTAGACCTGGATGGTTAGTGTCCCAATATTTAACTGATTTTGGGCGGGGGTGAAAATATGCCATCAGTTCTTCCTTCTATCATCTGGAAAATGTGCTTGTACTTACTTGCACCATCTCAAGTTCCAACAGCCAAAAACATACACATGCTCATGGAGGAGAATTTCCTTTCTGATTTTAGAACAGTCTGAAATGGGGTGAAAAAATGACATAATCAGGTCAGAGTGTGTCCTCAGAATCACTATTCTTAGCTGAGTATACTAAGGCCTTATATCTAGGTCAGTTCATTGTGTCTGTGTCTCCTCTAAACCCTCCTTCATCATGCCTACCTTGAGGAATTCAGCAAGCGATCATTCACACAAGCTAAAGGATTTTAGCTTTCTCTGCCAAAAAGATTATTGCTAAAATACATACCATACAACAAACCAACCCATTTCCCACAAATCTTACTGTCTGACTTCTCACAGAATACATATGACTTTTATTGTGTCTCTTCCTTCTGTGTTTCTCTTTCCTAACTGAACTTTGTTCTTTATCCATGCCTTCTTCCAATCCTGACATATTTTAAAACCTTTAGCATTTCTGCCTATAATATTTGGGTTTTCTTCTTTTCCTATCTTTATTTGATAAGTCCCATATAAATATTTTCCCCGTAATCATAATGTTTTCTTTCCACTTTGCTCAAGAACTGAGTTATGAGCTGCAAATGAGGTCTGTAAAAATTTGGATAAACTCTACATTGGCTAATTTTTAGTCATTTGCACTGCTGATAAAGATGACAATTCAACATGCTGAAGATGACTTCCTCCCTTATAAAGGGGCTAAGACAGAGGGCAATACTGTTCATGCTTCTGATTCTTGATCACAAGAATTGCTTTAGGCAATTATAATAATGTCTCCTCTGACACATCATATTATTCAAGTGAGACAGAGAAAGAATATGTCCTATGTCACGAAGCTAGGTGGTGACAGCTGCTTTAGCATCAGCACACTGTGTTCCCTCTAATTTCTTCATTCATCTCTAAGTAGCAGTAAATCTGGTCCTGAATACTGACTTTGACACTCAGCTTTCTCCACATCTTTCCTGTCACTTCCTTTGAGACTACTTCAGATTCTTCCCTTAGCTTCTATTTCTCCATTTGTAAAATTAGGTTGATGAGGGTATCTTCCTTCGGTAACTGTGACAATAAAAATGGGATCATCATGCATCCTCCTTAGCCCCACGAGTAAGCTCCCAGTAAGTGAGGTTGTCATCATTACTGGATATTTAAGATTATCTACCTATTTGAAAAACCCTAGTGACAGAGTCTCAGTTGCTTTTCTTTTTGTGAATGATCACTCGCTAAATTCATCAAGCAAGCTCTTTAACATTTACCTTCCTTTATTATGCTGGAGCACTTTTAATGTAGGAGGCTTCTGTGGCTTCTCACTATGACTGCTTTGTTTATTCAAAACTTCTACAGGTTAGTATCCTTTATCTGAAGTGCCTGGGTCAGAAGTGTGTCGGGTTTCAACTGTTTGTAGATTTTGGAATATTTCCTTCTGTGTAATGAGGTATCTTGGGAATGGGACCCATGTCTAAACACAAAATTCACTTATGTTTCATACACACTTAGCCACACACACATAACCTGAAGGTCATCTTATACAATATTTTAAATAATTGTATGCATGATACAAAGTTTTGAATGTGTTTTGACTGTGACCCATCACAGGAGGTAAGATGTGTGGAATTTTCCATTTGTGGCATCACGTCAGCACTGAAAACATTTTGGACTTTGAAGAATTTCAGATTTTGGATTTTCAGAGTAGGTGTGTTCAATCTGTATATATGGGTCAGATTCAGTTATCTCCTTTAATCCTTGGCTGAAGGAAGCACTAAAGACTTTGGGGCCTCAATCTCCCATATGCAGTGACATTCTCAAAGCCATTGACTCAGCTTCTCACCTGGGTTTCCTTCCAGTGAGCCACAGATAGAAGTCATAGATGATGGCAGGGGCCTGGTGGCTGATGGCATTCCAGTACTGGGTTGTGAAGTTGCTGGTGGTGAAATCAGTATACGGCCTCCTCAAAGCTCTCTCAAATGGAATTGGAATTTCAAAGGTTGCCAAGACCTGGAATCCTGGGGAAAAAAAGAGAGTAAGTGCTAGAGGACAATAGGAGAATATAAGCCCATCATAGTGGAAGGTATTTATAATGGGTCACAACAATAAAGACAAAGGATTTGCTGTGTAGAGTCAAGAATCAATTTCTGAGAACAACGTAAAGATTTTTATGGTAGGCAAGTGGTTATTTGCAAAAATGAAACAATGTGAATGGGTTAAGAGTTGGATCCTTTATTTGAAACATCTACTCTAAAACAAATTCTTGGGGAAACACATGTAGTCAATAAAAGGGGGTACTGTTCAGAAAAACACAAATCCACATTTAATTCTAAGGTTATCTAGTCTATTCTGAAAGCCCCAAGACAGAGGCTAGAAACTTTATTTCCCTGGCTGGACCATTACTTTCAGAACCATTTAGAAAGTTTCTTAACATTTTATTTGAATCTTTATTAAAAGTTAAACTAAAAAACTCTAAAGGCAAGATTTTCTTGTGTTAGCTTACTTTAAATATTTCTCTGGGAATATGTCAGACTCAATTATCCACTCTGGTATCCAGGGTTTTATTCATAATAGTGTTTTTCCTTTTATATTAATACTTAGATTAAGCTTAATTAAGAACTTTTTACGTACATTTGTGAATTCAGTAGTTCTCTCGAAAAGATACTCATTTGAATTCAATTTTATTTAAGGTATGTAGGTTTTGCAAAGCATATGCCTAAGCTCATTATTCAATTATGATGTCAGTTATTATAGTAATACAATTATTGCCCTACCTAAAAAAATGCCGGCTAAAAATCTATCTGAAAAATATAACTCCTCTTCAGAGAAGATTCTCAAGAATCATCTGGTCCATAGGGATTTATACTTTAAAAAGATGGTAGTAAATTAAAAAGTTATGTACAGGTTGATAGCATAAGAGATTCTGATCTCAACACTGACCTTCTGATCTATATATCCATATACTTGTTCAACATTTCTACCTGGAGGTGTAACAGACATTCACATTTAACAGCTCTAAAATGGGCCTCCTGATACACCCACTGCTAACCACCCCCTTCCCAATACATACACAAACTTGCTATTTCACCAGTCTTCTACCTCTAACCAAATGCTAATTCAATTTGTTTAGTAGTTCAGCCAAAAACTTTGGGGTTATCCTTGATTCTTCTCTTTAACAATCTACACACAATTGAACAAAATCTATCAGCTGTTTGAAAAGTACCCAGAATCATAATTTCCACCTGCTCTCTCTCTGATCCAAACCACTACTGTAGCCTGGAATGTTGCAATGCTGTCCTAAGTGGTCTCTGCCACTACCCTTGTCCCCCTAGTCGGACCTCCATGTAGCAGCCAGAGTGATTCTTGTAAAATGTAACTCAGAGTATATTACAGGAACTTCCCCATTCAGAGCCCTTCAATGGAATCTCTTCTCATTTAGAGGCAAAGCCATGTTCTGCAAGGCCTTGCACTCTCTGCACCCTCACTCTCTCTGCCCACCACTCTGACTTCATCTCTTACCGCCCTCCCTCTCAGTGCTTCTGCTGCAGCCATACTGGCCTCCTTGCTGTCCTTGAATATGATTAAAGAACTTCAGCACTTACTGTTTCTTCAACCTGGAATATTTCATCCACATGTCCCTCTGATTTGCCCTCTCACTTCTTTCAGGTCTCTACTAAGATGACACCTTATCAGAGAGACTTTCTTTGGCCATCACATATCAAATAGCAGCCTTCCCACAATACTATTTACTTCTTTAATCTGTTTTATTTTTCTGCAATCACTTAACCATATCTGACCAACATGGAGAAACCCCATCTCTACTAAAAATACAAAATTAGCCAGGCATGGTGGTGCACGTCTGTAATCCCAGCTACTCTACTCAGGAGGCTGAGGCAGGAGAACTGCTTGAACCCGGGAGGCAGAGGTTGTGGTGAGCCAAGATCATGCCATTGTACTCCAGCCTGGGCAACAAGAGCAAGACTCCATCTCAAAAAATATATATATATATTTCTCCTTTCTAAGATTTAAGTACCATAACCAAATTTTGTCTGTTTTGTTTGAACCTATACAGTACCTTGAAAAGTGGCTGACAGGTAATCAGTACCTAATAAACATTTATTGACTAAACGAATGAATAAATATCTCAGCAACATACACCTACTTTCCTTTTCCTAAATCTATATCAATCCTTTCTTTAGTCATTTCGAATATAAAAAAAAAAAAAAAAAAAAAAAAAAAAAAAAAGAAAAGAAAAAAGTCAATAAAGTCCGAAGAAGTTGGTTCTTTGAAAAAAAGAAATAAAATAAACCCTTTGGAGACTAGCTGAGAAGAAAAGAGAAGACACACAAATATTATGAATTTAAAAAGAAGCATAATTACAGATACAGTTTAGGACAAAAATATTAATATAAAAAAAGAATGTAAATACATTTTAAAACAGACAAAATCTTAGAAAAAGAGACAAATTTGCTAAAACTGATTGCAGCAGAAAATGAAGCCTGCAAAATTCTTTAACTATGAAAGACACTGAAGCAATAAAAAATCTTCTCACAAAAAATTATAAGTCCAGATAATTTAAAGGTGCTTTTCCCAAGTTTTCGAGGAACAGATCACTCCACTATTACACAAGCACTTACAGAGAATAGAAAAAACAAGGGCACTATATGATTAGAAAACTGAATTAAACAAAATATAAAAAAAGATAACATGGCACAACCAAGTTGGGTTTATCCTAAAAGTGGCAGGCGAGTTTAACATTTGAAGTCTTCTGCTTAAAATTAGCAGCAAGACAACAACACGTACTATTGCCATTTTTATTCACCATTATAGTAGAAGTTCAACAAGAAGCCTGGGCGCGGTGGCTCACGCCTGTAATCCCAGCACTTTGAGAGGCCAAGGCAAGTGGATCATGAGATCAGGAGATCGAGACCATCCTGGCTAACACGGTGAAACCCTGTCTCTACTAAAAATACAAAAATTAGCCAGGCGTGGTGGCGGGTGCCTGTAGTCCCAGCTACTCGGGAGGCTGAGGCAGGAGAATGGCGTGAACCCAGGAGGCAGAGCCTGCAGTGAGCTGAGATGGTGCCATCAACAAGAAAAATAAAGACCTAAAGCTTGACAAAATGGGGATAATACTGGTATTTTTGCAGATTAAGTAACTGTCTACATAGGAAATCATGAGGAAATTTTATACAATTTCTAGCAATAATAAGTTTAGCAAGATAGCTGAATATAAGGTCAATATACAAAAATCAATTGCATTTGACATCATCCACAAACAATTAGAAAATATATTTTTACAAAAGACATTTAAATTAGTAAAAAAAAAAAAAATCAATTACCTAGGCCCTAGGTATAAATCTGATAAAAGATGCTTAAGATATGCAGGAGATTAAAAACTCTTCTTAAGGGACACTAAAGGAGACAATTCTATGGAGAGATAGCCCATGTTCACCCACCCAGCTGTCTATCACTCCTTGTAGTATCACCTGAGACTATATATGCTCAACCTCCTGTTAACATGGCTACTGCTCCCAGTAGGCAGCATTTTTATCCCTCCTAAGAGTCCCCGATAGGAAACACAAATGAGTTTAATTTGAACGCAACATCAAATTAATAGTAATAGCTTCCAGAAATGCTGTGTTAGAAGGGAATCTAGAACAGAGCCTTGGCACAGGGATAACCAATGTCGTATCAGCCCACAGTGTTTGCCACAGGTGTGAGAGGGGTAGAGGAAACATGCCTGCCAGGTATTTTCATTCCTGGAAAAGCATTTTCCAATTCAAAGCCACAATATATAAATGAGCCACAGTGTCTAGCTGCCCTACAATAGAACTCTCAGTGTGGTACCATGGCTTACCATTGGAATATGAAGAGCTAGTGGTACCTATGTAACAGGGATAGAAGGGGTGCGTTAGTTAGTAGGTACTAAGAAATCCTACAGAATAGCAAAACTCCCTACTTCTATCTTCTACCATCATTAGATAAGTTGTACTCAAATTGATTTCCATGGTTTTTGTACATTGACCAGATTAAATCCCTTACATTCAGACAAATTAATCATTTGTATAGTACGCGGTTTCTCAAAGAGCATTTCCCCAAGCAGCAAGAATCATCTAGATGCTTATTAAAAATACAGTTTCCTCAGCATCACCCAAGACCTTGGTCCTAGGGTCCAAGGAAACTGGGTGTTGTTTTTATTCTCTCACAGTGATTCCTATTCACTTTTACAAATCACTAGTAGAGTAGTTAATGCACATCCAAGAGAAACAAGTTGCATAAATTAGTGATCAGTATTACACACTCAATAAGGAATAAGATCACCCGACTTTTCTAAATCTCATTGGTCATTGATCACGTCACATTCTCAGTGACATATCAAGAAGGGAAGGGGTGTGTGTATAGGACCCAGTGCCCCAGCAGGGAGGAGTATTTCAGTACTTTATCACTGAGATTCTTTATAACTGCCAACTTTTGCTTTCTTTCATCATTTTTTTTAAAATACAGCCAATGGTGGCCGGGCACGGTGGCTCACGCTTGTAATCCCAGCACTTTGGGAGGCCGAGGCAGGCGGATCACGAGGTCAGGAGATCGAGACCACGGTGAAACCCCGTCTCTACTAAAAATACAAAAAATTAGCCAGGCGTGGTGGCGGGCGCCTGTAGTCCCAGCTACTCGGAGAGGCTGAGGCAGGAGAATGGCGTGAACCTGGGAAGCGGAGCTTGCAGTGAGCCGAGATCGTGCCACTGCACTCCAGCCTGGGTGACAGAGCGAGACTCTGTCTCAAAAAAAAAAAAAAAAAAATACAGCCAATGGACCCCCACTGCTTACAATCATGTATGTGTTCCCAATGACTGCTTTCCTTGGTAACCACAGTACATTCTAGTTAACTACCACACATTTACAATTTCCCATTATTTTGTCTCTTTGCTTATTTTTGTCTTTCTCCTCATGTAGGCTCTAAGCTCCATGACACCCTTTGTCTATTTTTTCTCTGTGTCAGACACTAGTAATTATGCAGTTACATGGCTAAAGTACTTACTCATTTTGCCCCAATTGCAGGGATTGAGGTTACCAGATGTACAGTGGTAGACTAACATTGACTTAGGTCTGGAAAATGAAATAAAAATTAAATAAATACAACAGAATGGAAAACTAATGAAAGAAAAATAAGCGAAAATAATATTTAGACAGAGTGGTTTCAATAATTCATCTGATTAAGGTAACCTACACAAGAAGACTTCCGTATTTTTTTCTTTCTTTGGGTTAATAAGCAAAATGGAAGAAGACTAGCAAAGGGGTATGTGGGGGGGATGCATGTGTGTGTGAAAGAGATGTTAAATAGAAGTGACATATTATGAAGCACATGTGTGTGAGTTCACATAAGAAAAATTTAATTCTGTTTACCACTTATTAACACAGCCAAATGTAGGAACAACCTGTTTTTTTTTTTCTTTGCACCAGGAACTTCCCCACACATAGTGATTGAACACTTTTGGCATTAACCAGCGTTCAATTAAAAAAAAATTCTCTCATTTCATCCACTTCTATCTCCTTTGCCCTAAAAAAGAAAGCTGAATGTTAAACTACTGAATAGAAACAAAAGCCTTTTGGTTATCAAGAATTTTATGGTTAAGTGATTTAAATGTTTTATTACTTCGTGAGTAGCCAAGTACTAAACTGTATTTTGAAAACAACTAAATGTATATATGATGGCATATTAGGAACTCTATACTGAAACCAACACCCTCTCACATTTGGGGTCTTGTACAATGAAATGCCTATATTTGGAAAATGTGCCTAATACATTAACCCTCCCCCTCATGAAATATTTGAAAGCCCACTTGAGCATCCACACCTGTGAACTGCAGTACACCATCCTACAGCTAGTGGGAGACGGATGGCTGTATCAACTGGAATTGGAAGTAAGTCTCCCACAGCCCTTGGAGTAGCTTTTATGGCCAGAAGAAACCCTTTCCCAGCCTGCACAGGAAAAAGAACATAAAATGTGAAACCAGGTCTTAAGTAACAGCTGGGGCTAAAGTACGTATCATTTTATCAAACTGATTATACTAGTGCAATAAGTGAAAACAGCTAACATCGATCCACTGCTTACCAGGTTCCTATACTAAGTCTGACTTCGTCAGCCTATTCCAGCTTCCCAGCCAAGCGCATCTTCAGCATTTTCTTGAACTACTCATGTTCCTCACGTTCCTTTAGGGAATAAAATTCCTCATATTTATGAGAGATTAATAAACTTAGTTAATTACCAAACACCAGGAATAAACCTTCACATTTTAAAAATTAATTCATAAGACACGTTAAGAATTGAGGTTACACAAATTTCCCATTAATGTTTGTTTTCCATTTCCTTAATGATTTTGTTTTCTGCTAGGGCTTATTAACCTACAAGCAATAGTAGGCACAAAAAGTTCAAGAAATTTTCATTTGAAAAAAATTAATTGGTGAAATTCCACAATTAATGACAAAAACTTTTTTGGCTTAGACAAATGGTCTTATTATTTACTTTTTCTTCAGAATCTCATTTCACCTCACAGATCACTGATGTTATATAGATACAAGAGTTTGGAATTATTTATGTTAATAATTTGTTGAATTTATGAAATTGATTCTTTCTGCTGTGCATGTTTCCCACTTTAATTTGAAATGATTAGCACTTTCTTATGTTACTCAATTCTCTTTTCTTCTAACTAGCTCCCCTTCTTTTGGACATAAGAAACCAATTTAGAACATTTTTAAAAATGTAAATAAATATGCAGCTTTGCATATAATGAAAACCGCTTTGGGATCACGTTAAAATAATGATGTTCTAAATCACCAAACGTTCACCCCAACTGAACTTTTTTAGGAGAAGGAGTTGAAGGCAGGTGGGAAACAGAAAGAAAGGGGCTGCTAGAAAAATCCGAAATTCGAAGGAAGGTCTTTGTCACTATCATAATTCATTGTCTCATATTTGTATTTTAATTCATGTTGAACCTAGCTCTGGGAGGAATAGAGACAGAGTCTGAAGGGCAGTGTGAATCCCTAATACGATTTAAACTCATTTAGATCACTGATTTCCTATTCATTGTACAAAAGAGTAAAGTGGGGTTTAGGCCCTAAATGCCTCATTGTGAGCTGTGAAGCCCACAGCTCTGCAGGATCAATCTGGACTTCAGGGAGATGCGCACTGAGGGCTGCTTACCTAGAGGAGCCACGTTTCTCCTTGTAAGACATTATTGAAAAGGCGTTGCCGGCACACGTATACCTATGTAACAAACCTGCATGTTGTGCACATGTACCCTAGAACTTAAAATATCATAATAAAAAAGAAAAGGCCTTTCCTATATTCACTGATGTTTGTATTTGAAATATTTGCTCCAATATTAGTAGTTCTTTCTTGTATTCATTAAGAATTATTGATGTATACCTGCTTTCCATACACACACATCAACTCTTGTATGTGTTTTATAATGACGAATTTAATAATCTTTGAAGATATTTTTACTGCATCCTCAATTCACTGCACTAATTCATGCAATTATAAACTGTAGAAAGGAGGAAATACCCCCATCTTGCGATAAATAAAACAAAATCCTTGGCAGAACCATGCCCGCCTGCCCGCGCCCCGACCAGCCCTCCCTGGCAGCCACTCACCGGTGTCTGTCTTCCCAGCTCCCGGCCATGTCGCCAAGTGAATCCATCCTGCCGTCCGTCTCCACTTTCGCCAGCCCTTACCGCGAGCGCCGCCTGCAGGAGCGCTGACCCCGCGCCAAGGGAAACCCACGACCACCTCAACAGCGTGCGGGACTCCATTCGGTCCACAGGGCTGGATGGCCTGGGCCGAGGCCACCCCGAAGCCCCCGCCGACCCCGCCGTCTGCGTCCTATTACCCGAACACTGCACGCCGCTGCCCTAAGGCGCCCCCAGCTGGACCCGCTGCCAGATGGTCCGCGCTGCTCAGCCGTCTTTTTTTTTTTTTTTTTTTTGAGATGGAGTCTCCCTGTGTCGCCCAGGCTGGAGTGCAGTGGCGCGATCTCGGCTCACTGCAAGCTCCATCTCCTGGGTTCACGCCATTCTCCTGCCTCAGCCTCCGGAGTAGCTGGGACTACAGGCGCCCGCCACCGCGCCCGACTAATTGTTTTTGTATTTTTAGTACAGACGGGGTTTCACCTGTTAGCCAGGATGTTCTCTATCTCCTGACCTCGTGATCCGCCCGCCTCAGCCTTCCGAAGTGCTGGCATTACAGGCGCCCACCATCACGCCCGGCTACTTTTTTTGTGTGTGTTTAGTAGAGACGGGGTTTCACCGTGTTAGCCAGGATGGTCTCGATCTCCTGACCCCGTGATCCGCCCGCCTTGGTCTCCCAAAGTGCTGGGATTACAGGCGTGAACCACCGAGCCCGGCCTGCTCAACCGCTTTCTACTGGCGCTGCCCAACCGCCTGGTCAAAGCCCAGCCCCCTGAAGCGGATGGCGGCGGCTACAGCTGCCTACCCAGGTTCAGGCCTGGACCGCGCGGCCTCAAACACTAGGGCGCCCCGGGCCTGCGGCTTCATGCATGCGAGGTCCCGGGTCCCCTCCAACGCCGCCCCCGACACCCGCCCCTCAGCCCCTACGGCCAGGGCGCCTCCTTCCCGCTGCCCTTCCGTGGCCCTGGCTTGGGACACCCAGCCACGCCTTCATGAGGCGCCCCCCCCACCCAGCCCAGCCCCTCCACGCCCCCGTGTTTAGTCTCTTCCGGTGGCCGCCGCCGCCACAGCCCTGGGCCTGGCACCCCCAGTCGCCCGCGGTCTCCTTGTGGTGGCGCCGGCGTCCCCGCTGGAGCTGCTGGAGGCCAAGCCCAAGCGTGGCAGCCGCTCCTGGCCTGGGAACCGAAACACCAGGCATACCTATGGGGCTACAGCAAGACCTACAGCAAGAATTCTTACCTGAAGGCACATCTGCGCAGCACACAAGTGACAAGCCTGACCACTGCCACTGGGATGGATGCAGCTGGAAGCGTGCTCACTCAGACAAGCTAACGCTCCACCACCGCAAGCACAGGGGTCACGGGCCATTTCAGGGCCATTGGTGCAACCGCGCCTTCTGGCGCTCTGCCCACCTTGCCCTGCACAGGAAGCGGCACATGCAGCCCAGACGCCTCCGCCCACCTGCGCACGGCCCCCTCCCAAACCGTGACTGGTATTTATTGCACCCAGAGAACCGGGCAGGGCAGTGTGGCTACATAGGGTCTACCTCGACGACGAAGACGACACTGCTGCCCCAGCCCCCATCTTTGACTGAAGACCAGGTGGGAAAAGACCACTATCCGCCTTGATGAGTTCTGTTTTTCAAAATGGTGCAATAATTAAGTGGCATCTTCCCTCCCACCGGGTCATAAGGCTTGATATCCTTTGAGAAATAAGGGCCTTAATTTGTACTGTCTGCAACATTTTTTATAATATTGTACATAATAACTATGACAAATATTGTATTACTGTACACAGAGTGGCAGGGCTACTTGCTTCATTTTCATAAGACTTTTGCTTGTTTTATTTTTAATTTTTAAAAAAGTTTTTTTAAATAAAAGAAAAATCCTTAATTCTCTGACTTTTCAAAATAGAACTCTTAAATAGTAATTGATAGCACTTTACCTCTGTTTTCCTGATAAAAAATTCTAAAAGAATAAAAATAACTTCATCCTGCCTCCATATTATAACCAGGATAATTGAAATAATTATGCTTCAATTGATAGTAAAGTAGCATTTGTTTTTGGATCAATGAAGCTAAGCCAGCACTAAGAATTTTGTTACTATTCCTCCACTACATTACAGTTAACTTCTTCATCCCTATACATACCACAATAATGAGTCGGCTACATCCATTTAGATTATCAACCCAATGCTAAAAGAAAGAAAATTTCCATTGGTTACACATTTCAGAAAATTGTTGTATCTTTGGAACATCTGCAGTCTAATCTTAACAAATTTCAAACAAGGGCACTGAGACTCCAGCTGATAGAACTATCTAATTCAGTATTATTAAGATCCCAAAGATCAATGGCAAAGCATTGGCTATTTTCTGCACTTTGTGCAAGAATTAAAATTTGGCCAGGATTGTTGTTCGTAGCAGGAGTCATGAATGGTTTTGTGGCGTTTTATGACATCTTAAGGGCTACAATGGACCTTGTCCTTATATCATGATCTGCTAAGCAATTCACCAACCATACTTCTCCACCTCATTCCTGATTTTAGCCTCCTTAGGAGAACATTGAAAACATGATTGGTAGTAATGTGTGTTGACTTGCTTAAAGATGTTACAAGAAAGATTATGCTGAAGAGTAGTTAGAGGGAAAAGTCTTTCTGAGTTTGTTTCCTAAGCCCTAAGCCGTCTCTTTACCTTACAGTATAAAAGTCGAAATGCGTATAATGGGAGACCAGAGATATGGGAGGAGAAGATGAAGGGACTAACATTCGTTGAGCTTTTTGGTAGGGACCTGCCTTTTACTACAGACTGAGCACTCTTCATACATTGTCTCATCAAACCAACTCTCCAAAGTAGTATCTGTCCTGTCCTATGGAAAGAACAACTCAAAAATGTTGCATTGCCAGTAAGTGGTGGAGCTGGAATTTATCTGCCCCCAAAGCTTCACAGACTTGCTTTGAAGAAGATGGTATAATTCAAAGTACTTTCAAAAGGACATCGCAGTATGCTGAGGTTAAAAAAAATTAGTATTCCCAAACTGAGATCCTTCTGTGAGCTTTGTAACCCTGGCAGTTAGTTGCAATACTACCAATTTGGCCATCAAGAACATTCTGGTATGTTTAAGCTACAGTGGGAAAGCCAAGATATGAAAACATCACCCATGGGAATTTTGAGACTAGAGTGGTTTGAAGCTAATTTAAGATCTCCATCCAACTCTAAGATAGGGTAACTGCCAGAAGAGCTGCATGATCCCAAAGTGGAATTTTGCCCTAGTATAATGGGTTAATATTTGATTGGCTGCACTTAGCTATAAATCCTGGGGAGAAGAAGAAAGACATCAGAAAATAATTGGGCTAGAAGAACCTTAGTTTGAAAGCAAAACACAGAATCCGGGTGAGTGGGCTTACCGGGAAAAGCTCATGCCACGTTGCTCCCACAATGGAAGGCCTTAGGATGGTGATGGTTAGCTTCCTGCTCTCCTGCTGCACCGCCACTTCTCTCAAGGCCTTGCTATAGGTGTAAGTATTGGGACAATCTCCAATCCGCTTGGGAGTGATCTCATCAATAACAGTGTTGTCTGTACATAAAAGGTAGTCAGAGTAAAAAGAATTCTAGCAACATGTGTTAGACAATAGACCAAAAGGAAAATGTGAGACAGTCAAACAAAACTTCCACCTTTTAGCCTTGGTTCTGGAATTCAGAACAGTCACATGATACCAAGTTTGAGTGCATACCTGTCCAAAGCATGCATGAGCTCTTTTCTCTTCACTGCTAAGCCCAATCTTAGTCAAATCCTATGCCCTCCCATCCAGACAGGTAGGTAGGTAGACGGATAGAATCAATAGCAATGCCACTTTATTACTACTACTAGTGTAGGGCTATTAGTACTACTTTAGCACTACTATTACTGTATCAGTAGTGATTGCTACTTTGTCTGTAGTAGTACTAATTTGAGGTAACTACATACAACCTCTTTACTTCTTTTCCAACAAGCTCGTAAGTACGTTATTGCACACATTTTTGAGTCCCAGTCACTCTCCCAGTAGTGTGCTGGAAGCTGTGTTTCCTCATCCAAGGTGTTTCAGTGGCAGCCCTGTTCAGTGTTGTCCCATAGAAACCCAGTGCAGTGACCCTGAAGAGTTTAGCTTTACATTTTAAAAATTTCATTCACTGCCAATCAAACCAAAGTGATTACTTTTGGCAGACTGACAATCTGTTTTACCAAATCTATGTAATGCGTTTTGAAGGTCTGTTTAGAGTCCATGATAACAAATTGCTAATTATTTCCAGAAATTTTCAATGAATTCTGAAGTCTGTCAAGTGTGGTGATTATAGTACTCTGAAATAGCTTCAAAATCATGAATATTGAATACACCTACTTACAAGATGACATGTATCATGAATAACTGAGTTACCATAGCATCAGCCTAATCTTTCTTAAAAATATGTCAGAACCGGCTGGGCACAGTGGCTCACGCCTGTAATCCCAGCACTTTGGGAGGCCGTGGCGGGCAGACCACGAGGTCAGGAGATTGAGACCATCCTGGCGAACATGGTGAAACCCCGTCTCTACTAAAAATACAAAAATTAGTTGGGCATGGTGGCATGCGCCTGTAATCCCAGCTATTCAGGAGGCTGAGGCAGGAGAATAACTTAAACCAGGGAGCAGAGGTTGCAGTAAGCTGAGATCTTGCCACTGCACTCCAGCCTGGTGACAGAGCAAGACCCCATCTCAAAGAAAAGAAAAAGTCAAAACCATTTGATAACCCCAAAATCTATCTACACGTCTCTGAGAGAGCAAAAAAATTATTGTCAATTAAATATGCAACACTTATTCTAGCTGACAGATCTATGTGGTTAAATTGTTAGTATAACATAGCTTTTTAAAAATTAAGCTGTTGGAATAGGCTAGGGTGATTTTTCTGATCAATGTGGTACATTTATTTCTATTTGATACAACAGAACATAACTATACTATTTTGATTGTAGAAAATCTTCACTGTTACCACCTTGCTGACATGACAAATTTTTGAACAACTAAGATGAGCACAAGGTTAAGACTTATTCAGAATCACAACTCCCAGTATTAATGCCTCATTTGATCCTGGGGTAGAACATGGGCACTGACCATTATGTTTCCATTTTTCTTCCTTTGCTTCTGAGTGCTGACTGTGTTCTGGATACTCAAATGCCTTTTCATTTAAGTTGAATAGAGAAAGATTGAGGGGTTCTAGAATTAAAAACAACTTAAACTACACAGAAATATCAAGGATATTTTAATTATATGGTCACCTGGAGCCTGGGAAAGAGTGTAGGACGATGCAGACTCCTCTCAGCCTTAACAATAATCCTACCATTACCTCATTTCATTTCTGTGTCAACAGTGGATTGACTGACCTAAGACCATTTTCCCTCAACTGCAAAACTATACAGCTTATGAAAATCAGGTCTTGAGGGAATAGAGCTTAATTTCAATAAGTCTGTAAAGAAAAAATTCCTAGAAAACATCAGAGCCCAAAAATGTACTGGGATTGTAAGTCACATGGCTAGTACCAGTTGCTGTCATTAATGCTGGGGTACACAGAAAGGATAATACTTGGAGGGATGGGAGCCTTACAAAGCTTAGTGAGTTTGCTTGTACTAGAAAATGTTGGGTTTTGGTGTTGTTGTTCTTGTTGTTTGTTGTTGTTGTTGTTGCTGTTTTGAAACGAAGTCTTACTCTTGTCGCCCAGGTTGGAGTGCAGTGGCACAATCTTGGCTCACTGTAATCTCCACTTCCCGGGTTCAAGCAATTCTCCTGCCTCAGCCTCCTGAGTAGCTGGGATTTCAGGTGCCCACCACCACACCTGGCTAATTTTTGTACTTTTAGTAGAGACGGGGTTTCACCATGTTGGCCAGGCTAGTCTCGAACTCCTCACCTCAGGTAATCTGCTCGCCTTGGGCTCCCCAAGTGCTGGGATTATAGGCATGAAAAAATTTTGGTTTTATAGATTTCTAACAACACACATGGAAGAAATTTTAATATTCTATAGTTGGCTTACCTCTGCTACTCTTAGCTATACCTGTATTCCACTGTTTTATATTCTCGTTCCAATTTTACTTGTGAAAATGGCAATAATTATATTCATTCTAAATTCTCAGGTTATTATGAGGGTAAACAAAAAAATTCACAACTGCATTTAAGCTCTTTGATAAAACAAAATGAGCCAATAAACCTAAGGCACTCCTATTTTTAAATAAAACAATCGGAGAGCATCATATATCTGGGTACCTAATAGTTGGTTTTAAAATGTCATTTCTGACTACATGTGGTAGCTCAAACCTGTAATCCCAGCACTTTGAGAGGCCAAGGAAGGAGGATCACTTGAGTCCAGGAGTTTGAGACCAGCCTGGGCAACATAATAAGACCCAGGCTCTACAAAAAAAGTTTTAAAAATTAGCTGGGCATGGTGGTGTGCACCTGTAGTCCCAGCTACTCAGGAGGCTGAGGGAGGAGGATTGCTTGGGCCTGGGAGTTGAAGGCTGCAGTGAGCCATAATTGTGTCACCATACTCCAGCCCGGGTGACAGAGAGAGACCCTGTCTCAAAATGAATGAATGAATGAATGAATGAATGAACCAAAAATAAATTATTATCTATAATACAGCCAGACAGACAATCTGCTAGCTCATTCAGCCTCTTCCTAGGTTCAGACAGGAGATTAGTGTAAACATGCACATGCACTGATTGGGCAAAGCCCTTCTCAGGACTTTCACTCAATTCAGGGTTGCTGCTGTTGTTTGTTCTCAATACATTTTTAAACAGTAAATAAGTTACCATGGATAAAAAACACTATATAAACCAAAATACATGTCTGAAATTAATCTAAATGTTCTTCAGTATACTCAGGAAGATGTTCTGACCCATGGGTCTCAAATTCTAAACTCGAATTGCTTCAGAAGAAGCATAAAGTCATTGAAAATTTCAGAAAGCAATATGTATGTCTATGTATGTACATGCATAGACACATAAACAATTTCTTCTAAAGATTACTATCAATTTTGGTTTCAAACTTATTGAATCAACATGAAGGTATCATTAATAGTTTCATTATTTATGTATTTATGGAATGAGATACTAAGAAGCATATGTACTTCCCCTCCCCTGACCCTCCAATTTTCTTATGCAACAAGTTGGCAAGCCTAGTGGTTTGTGAGGAAATCTGTTAGAGAGTAAGTAGTGGACACACTGTCTTATGATAACGTTTGCTCTCTCTTTCTCCAGTCTAAATTATATAATTCACTTGACTGTTGTAGTTATCAAGTTGTATTTGTTCATGTGTCTGTCTCCCCACTGGACAGTGAGTCCAGGAGAGCAGGGATTATGATTTTTATCTCTGTGTCTAATCACTTTTCTGCCCCCAGGAGCCAGCTGCCTTATTCAGTAAATGGATGCTCTTCCACATGGTAATCTTGATTGGCCAATTTCTGTACTATATAAGGTTTTGGGAAGCAGAGATGGACAATGATGAGACAGAGTGGATGTACTCAAAAAAAGACAAGGTTGTAGGGAGAATGCAGGAAAGGAAGGAAGGGGGTATCTTTGTAGAGCAGGTAGCAAAATTGGAAGTCAAAGCATCCAGTGGCAGTGGTGAAAAGTGTTGACCAACCTTGATTTGATGAAGGTGGCGTGAAAGTCAACTTAAACTTTTCACTGGGAAGCAGGATATTTCTGAGCCTAATGCTTATGGAGAATTGGCCTCTGTATTTCCCTCCAGACTTTTATGAGGCACCCAGCCTGGCCCAAGCATGAGCCAGATGCTGAATGGCCTGACAATGGCCTGCCAATGTGAAAATTATTCAGTTTGGTTAAGAAACAATTTAATCATATTCTGGTTTGTATCTGAAGCCTGCTAATATCAAAGTATACAGAATTTTCATTTTTATGTCAGCTACTTAGATGCCATTTTGAAACTGTGCCATGATGAAATAAAAGCACAGGCCGGGCACAATGGCTTACGCCTGTAATCCCAACACTTTGGCAGAGGTCAGGAGTTGGAGACCAGCCTGGCCAACATGGCAAAATCCCATCTTTACTAAAAATATAAAAATTAGCCAGGCATGGTTGCGGGCACCTGTAATCCCAGCTACTTGGGAGGCTGAGGCAGGAGAACTGCTTGAACCCAGGAGGCAGAGGTTGCAGTGAGCTGAGATCATGCATTGCACTCCAGTCTGGGCAACAAAAGCAAGACCCAATCTCAAAGGAAAAAAAAGCACAAGTGCTAGATCAGCTTTCACTATTCCCCTAGAACAGATCATATTTTTCAGTGTTAACAATGTGTTCTATAGCAGGAAGGCAAGACTACTGTCCAAGATCTGACCTCCTTTCATATCTCCCGGAGGGCTGTGATGAGGGCCACTGCTGCTGGCTGTGGGGGTCTCCATTCCCCTGCCTCTCACCCCTGCACTCTCAGGGCACACGTCACCTTTCCTTTTTTACATGGCAGAATAGCTGTGTCTTCTGGTGGCCACGTAGCTTCAGAAGTGTGGTTTTTAGTAGGTACAGATCTACTAGGAACTTTCATTCAATTAAAGCTTCTAGGAACTGAAAGACAACAGGTGACAAAGAGAGCAGGAGAAAGAGGAAGCATGGGGTATTAGAAGATAAATGATCCTCATTTCAAATGCAGACTGCTTAATAAAAAATCTCCTTAAGGCACTATTTCCCAAACTTGCCTGGTTATCAGTGTGAATTACACAGGGCCCCTGGGAAAAATCCAGACTCCTGGGTGCCATTTTAGAACCACTAAATACATCTGCAGAGGTAAGAGTCTGGATAATCTGTATTTTCAATATGACCTGGAAATTCCAACAGTCAGGTAAGTTAGGGAATCACTAATTTAAAAGAAGTCCACTCCATCAACTTAAGTCTTTAAGATTTGAATATATCAGGATTAGCTTTCAAAAACACATTGCTTCTTGGAGTAAACACTTCAACAGAATTGAATTTTAAAATTATTAAACTCCCTAATGCTATCCCTCCCCCGCTCCCCTAGCCCCCCACACACTGACAGGTTCCACTATGTGATGTTCCCCTCCCTGTGTCTATTTGTTCTCATTGTTCAACTCCCACTTATGAGTGAGAACATGCGGTGTTTGGTTTTCTGTTTCTGTGTTCGTTTGCTGAGGATGATGGCTTCCAGCTTCATCTATGTTCCTGCAAAGGACATGAACTCATCCTTTTTTATGGCTGAAGAGTATTCCATGGTGTATATGTGCCACATTTTCTTTATCCAGTCTATCACTGATGGGGATTTGGGTTGGTTCCAAGTCTTTACTATTGGGAATAGTGCTGCAAAAAACATATGTGTGCATGTGTCTTTATAGGAGAATGATTTATAATCCTTTGGGTATATACCCAGTAATGGGATTGCTGGGTCAAATTGTATTTCTGGTTCTCGATCCTTGAGGAATCACTACACTGTCTTCCACAATGGTTGAACTAATTTACACTCCCAACAGTGTAAAAGTGTTCCTATTTCTCCACATCCTAATGTAGCACTGAATGTAGATGAGCACCTAATGTAGATGAGAGGTTGATGGGTGCAGCAAACTACCATGTCATGTGTATACCTACGTAACAAACCTGCATGTTCTCCACATGTATCCCAGAACTTAAAGTATAATAATAATAAAAAGATTGAAAATTTAAAATTTTAATACAAAGTTAGGCTTTAGTTATTTGCAAAATACACTGTATTTTCAATGTGAAGAACAAAGGGTTACTGTATGTATTATCAATAAAGTTATATAGTTTCTTATAAAAATAACATTAAAAATGGAAAATTCTAAAACAAAAATAATTAAATTTCTTTTAGGACAATTTAAAAATGTATCTGTCAGTTTTAACACGAAAATTCTCTTACATTTATACATCACACATTCTAATAAAGACTAATTTTTATGAGCAGTAAAGAAATATGTGTATGCGTGTCTGTATAATTATAGGTATATATCGGTTGCTGTGAAAATATCTCTTTTAGAGTCAGAAAATGTTTGGTCCCAGTTCTTACTAATAATATATGATCTCACTAAAGATACTTAAATTCAATAAACTCAATAAACTTTACTCTTACCGAGGTGAGAATGAGGACATAGGCACAAGCCATGAGCTGGGGTTCCTCTGGCACAGGCCTCAGAGACCCTACCTTTAACATCCTCCTTTCATTCACTTGAGCCTGATAAGAAAGGAGTCTCTTGGGAGACTGTAACAGCAAGCATACACCTTGGGGCCAGACAGCCCACGGTCAAAGTTGAACTCCACCACTGTTGAGCTGTGTGACTTTGGGCAAGTGACTTTTCCTCTCTGATCCTCATGATCCTTTTTGGTAAAAACAGCACAATGACAGGTCTATGAAGATTGGAGAAGCTGAAAGAAAAATATGTGTCTTAGTTTACGTTTCCTGGAAGTAGATCCTGAGGCAAAGATTCAAGTATAAAAATTTTATCTGGAGATGACTCTAGGACAGTAATTCTACTGCCAGTTCTTCCTTAGGATACTAATTGCAGGCAACACCAGTAGAGGAGTGGGGAACTGAGACAGGAATGGAATGTAGCAGTTAAAGGGACCTTCATCAAGAAAGTTTCCACTGTGGGCAGCCAGGACTCAGCACTGCCAGGTACCTCTGAGAGACAGCATAGATCATGTGCCTCAGAGTCATCCCACCCAGAGCAAGGGAGTTGGGGTATTTATCCACCAATACACACCAGTCACTCCTCAGGGCTTCTTCCAAGGGCATGATTCCTCCAGAATGCCCTGCCTGCACTGCAAGAATGAGACCTGGAGGGTCAATGGCAAGGGCCCTGACAGCGCCTCCAGCAGTGAGCAGGACCACGGCCTGGTGTGTAGAGTTTCAGTCCCTCAGTGACCCCAACACACACACATACACACACACACACTCTGTCTCTCTCACACACACACACACACACTCTCTCACACACACACACCATACTCCAACACCAACAGAGAACATACATACATACACATACATGCATAGATGACTGCTACCCACTTAGATCCTGGTGAATCCATGGATAGAAAATAAGGTGGGAATCAGAGAGAAAAGCAAATTTAAGGGGAGTGAGGGTCTTGGGAACAAAATGCAAATATAGGCAGAAAATCAAGGTGGAAGAGTGGTCTGGACACCAAATGCCTGCTGGCTGGCACCTGCGCTACATACACTGTCAGTCATTCTCCAAGCAGCCTCGTGGGGTAGAAGGAATTCCCCTCAATTTACAGATGGCAGAAATGTAGTTCAGAAAAGAAAACTGATTTTACTAACTGATTTTACTGCTTCTGGGTTCTGCTCTTTTTCTTGCTAGGCAATCATGGCAGAATTGACAAAAGCATTTTCCCCCTTCACCAACTGGAGCAGAGCCAATGAGAGGGGCTGGGGAACAGGCCATGAGGCCCTGCACCCACCATTCAATGTCTTCAGGATTAGGACTCTTGCATCATGGGCTGGCAGCACTCCCGATGTCTGGGTGTTTTGTGAGGTTGTACAGGATCCAGTAGAGGCCACTGGCTCTGCTGTCATATCCTAAGAGGCAGCCAGGCAGGCTTGTGTCTCTTGGCTGCTTCAGCACCAGAGGATGAACAGCGCCCATACACTGAGGCTTTCGGGAGAATGGGAGGAGGGAAAGGAAGGGCAGAATGGAGTGATGTAGGGTCCATCCATCATGTCCCTGGATGGAGAGACCCCTGTTCCCACAGTAGTCCCGCACCGGGACCACCACCAGCACTCATCAATATGCCAGCCTCCATTTATATGTCCTCGTCTGACAACTCCTTCCCATTTTCATCCTGGAGGCAAGACTGAACATGCTAGCTCTGAGGGCACCTGTGTGTAAACTGAGACAGTTCCTGAAGACCTTTCATCCAAGCAGGATCCCTCCCTTGCCATCTCCAGACCTGCCCCACAAGCTCCCTCCCTGGTCTCCTGGCTCTTGTTCACTCCTTCCAGGCAGCCTCCTACAGTCATCTCTAAAACATAGCTGACTGTCACTCCTTTATCCAGCACCTTCCATGGCTCCCCAGAGCCCTCCAGATCAAGTTCAAATTCCTTGGGCAGACACTTGATCTCAAGCTCCATTCTACCTCCTGAATTAAGATCCCGGAGAAGCCCACCTTGCTCAGCACAAGTGCATCAATGAAGTCCGAAGCCTTGAACGTGGCCTTGGCCTTGAGGAAATCATCAACACCCTGGCTAGTGAGGGTGCGGCGCTGCTGCAGGATGATGGTGCCTGAAGTTGTGCACCAAGTCACAGGCCCTGTAGAAGCATCGCCCCTCAGGAATGGGTAGTACAGAAGTCCAAGCACAGGCAGATCTGCTGATGCCGTTACACTAAGAGGGCAATGAGCTCCTAGACGTCGGCAATATATTCACTGGCATTCCTGCAGGGTGACGCTGGGGAGAGGAAGCAGCTCCATAACACATGAAACTCTGGAAGCTCTTCCCAGCCAAAATCTCTGGACCACATTACACCCAGAAATGGGTGCCCTCTGAGCACACTTCTCTCTGCCTCCCACTCTGAGCTGCCTCCTGGCCCCACATGCCCCAGCCTGGACCAGGGCTTGGAGCCCAGCAGGTGTTCAGTCCATGGTGTTGACTGCTTCCTGGCACAGGAGAGCCCTTGGTAGCTCTGTGACTCCTCCTGTGGAACCCCCGACTCTGCCTCAGGACCTCCCTATTCCCATGGGAAGACCTCAAGTATTGCCCCACCTGCCCAGGGATCCTCCAACCCCATAGGCCTTACTTGATGCCTTATCCCTCCCAGAACATGACATGTTTCTCAGAAGGTGACTTATTTCCAAGGCCATCTGTGGATGTTTGCTGGGGACCTCTTGCTGTTCTCCTTTATGATCTGTAGGGCAGGGCCAAGAGGAGAAACCAGCCCAACCTCAGAACAAACAAAGACTTACTGCCACAAATGGCAACCACCAGTCAGCAGTGCTTCTGGGAGGAAAGGAGGTTTCATTCTGCGCAAAGCTCCTTGTTTGGCTTCTTTCTGAATCTGGGGAGGGGTAGGTACCAAGCCCAGCTTACCTGTGGTGTCTACATTACCATCTGTGCCTAGGATGTGCAAAGGGCCCCTGCTCCCACTGCAGGGTTGATGTTCCCTCCAGCTGGAGACCTGGGCTCCTGACACCGCCTGGCCTGTTTGTCCTGCTCTGGATCAGCGTGGAAAGGCTGTACCTGGTATTTCCCTAGGTCCTTGGTTTCCACCATCTAGACACCCAGCAGGAGTGACCATGCCCAGCACCACACCTGAAAGGGGACTCCCTTGTAGAGCAGCCCAGACATCTACAGATAGAAGAGTGCTCGGTGAGACAGGCCACAGGGGTCCCCAGGGAGGACTGGGGGGTGGAGGATTCTGGAGGTTTCCAGCCTTGGGCTCTGTGGTTCCTCAAAGAGGTTAGTATACCTAGTACCAGGCCACCCCCCCCACGATTCAAAGAATGGATGAGTGCCCAGCATCAGGAACTCTGTTCTGGGCCTATGTTTTCATTTAGGTCACCAAGGGACAACCCCTAACCCCTGAGCTAGGGATGGTCCAAGCTCTGGCATGAAATTTTCCTCCAGCAATGTGATGCTTACAGGGACAGGTAGAAAAGCTGGTGACCAGGCCTACTGTCCTCTGGGTAAGCACAGTGTGCCACCCACCCTCTGAGAGGCAGGTGGTGCCAGGCCACAGCACTGGGTGCCTGTACCCCTGGCTCTGCATACAACAGTCATGGAGGTCCCTCCCTCTCCACATTACCTTCTTGCTGCTCCTAGATTTCTTCTAGTCATTAAGCACTTTGAGTCATTTTTCTGTGCATCCAATTTTACATTTTTGCTCTGAGATGAAACATGATAAAGTATGCTGAGCTGCCAGGATTCCCGGAGGGGACCTTGGATGCTGAGTCTTGGGCTCCAGGGCCCCGATGGGACGGAACCAGAAGGAGCCAGGGAAGGACAAACATTGGGGCTGAGCCCCTATGACCCAATGGCCATTGGTGGCCTGGCCTTATGGTCTCAAGACACCTTGTCCTCAGGCCAGAGACACCATGGGCTTTGGTCGGGTCCCAGCCTCCCAGTAGTGTCCTGGCACTAGCAGGGGCTGACCCCTGAGCCACAACCACAGTTCTGGGTTTGGGGTTTGGTAAAACCACCTGAAGGACAGAGTCCTGGGGTCAGGTTTGGCAGGAACCATGGTGCCTCCCAGAGATGGTGTGTCATTCCCACTCGCCACGAAATGTGCACACAGGCTGTCCCCCTGTCCATCCCATCCTGCTGGACAGGATGGAGGAAGTCAGGGAACAGGCAGGGTGGACAGCTGGGGTGCAGGGAGAGGGAGGTGCATGCTGGGAGGTCAGACCCTGCGAGGGCTGTGGAGGCATCAGGTGGAGTGGGCTCCAGGTGCACCTTCAGTGCACTGGGCATGTCTCAGGCCAGGCTCCCTGGACCCTGGATGTGTGATGTGGTCACTCTCTGGGGGACTGCTGTCAGGTCCCAGCCACTCATCCTGGGCAGCACTGTCTCATCCCAGGACTGGACTTCCTGAGTCCTAAGACAAGACAGTGCTGCCCAGGCCTGACAGCCTGGGAGGACCTGTTAAGTCCTCCATCCCTAGACCAGCCTCCCAACAGCAGGGACAGTCTCTTATCTTCAGCTTCAGGGCACTGACTGATCCATCTCACTCTAAGCCAATCAAGGCAGAGCTGAGGACCTGCACCAGGCCGGGAGCCAGTCCCCTCCCCAAATGGGCCTGAGGGAAGCACCATCCCTGTCCCAATCTGCCACAAGTTTCAGCCCAGGAGACACATGGGGAAGGGAGGACAGGGCCTCCCTGCTGGCTGACACTGGAAAAGTGGGACCTGGGAGAAGAGGGAGCACAAGGCTGGCAGGGGATGCCCCAGGCCCATGGAGAGCTCAGGCTGCACCATGGGGCTGCCCCTCCTGGGTGGAGGCTGTGCCCTCTACAGGATCTGAGAAAGTCCAGTCCTGAGATGGGACAGCACTGCCCAGCGTGGGTAGCCGGGGCCTGAGAGCAGTCCCCCAGGGAGTGACCACATCACCTGGCTGGGGTCCAGGGAGCCTGGGGTGAGACCCACCCAGTGCACTGAGGGTGCACCTGGAGCCCACCCCACCTGACACCCTCACAGCCCTCACAGGGTCTGATGTCCCACCATGCACCTGCCTCTCCCTGCACCCCACTGCCCACCCTGCCTGTTCCCTGGCTTCCTCCATCCTGTGCAGCCCATAGACTGTGACCATCTCTCCAGCCACTCTGACCCTTTCTTTACCTTTGTCCTGTCAGAATCTCTAAGCAAGATCTCCCAGGTCCATCCAAAAACCTGCTTTGTCCACTTTTGACTGGGCCGTTGGGCACCACTGGGCCATCCCAGCTGTCCACAGGGCCCTCGATAACGTGCACTGCACCTGGCTTCTCCAAGCAGCGCTCAGCAGTCCCCACTGACCAGGTTCCTGCTGACCAGACCCCACACATCAGGTCTTCCCTGACCACACCCTCACTGATTAGACCCCCATCACCAGGACCCACTAACCAGACCCCCACTGCCAGGCCCACAATGACCATGACTCCACTGACCAGGACCTTACTGAGAAGGTCTCACGGACAAGGCCTCACTGAACAGGACCTTACTGACCAGGCCTCCCTGACAAGGCCTCACTGACCAGGACCTTATTGACAAGGCCTCACTGACAAGGCCTCACGGACCAGGACCTTACTGACAAGGCCTCACGGACCGGGACCTTATTGACAAGGCCTCACTGACAAGGCCTCACTGACCAGGACCTTATTGACAAGGCCTCACGGACCAGGACCTTATTGACAAGGCCTCACTGACCAGGACCTTATTGACAAGGCCTCACTGACAAGGCCTCACGGACGAGCTCCTTACTGACAAGTCCTCACTGACCAGGACCTTACTGACAAGGCCTCACTGACCAGGACCTTATTAACAAGGCCTCACGGACCAGGACCTTACTGACAAGGCCTCACTGACAAGGCCTCACTGACAAGGCCTCACGGACCGGGACCTTACTGACAAGGCCTCACGGACCGGGACCTTACTGACAAGGCCTCACTGACCAGGACCTTACTGACAAGGCCTCACTGACCAGGACCTTATTGACAAGGCCTCATGGACCAGGTCCTTACTGACAAGGCCTCACTGACCAGGTCCTTACTGACAAGGCCTCACTGACAAGGCCTCATGGACCAGGTCCTTACTGACAAGGCCTCACTGACTACGTCATTACTGACAAGGCCTCACTGATCAGGTTCCACCGATCATGACTCCAATGCCCGGCCCCACAGATGAGGCCCCACTGACCAGGCCTCCAGGAAACAGGCTGCTACTGATCAGGCCCCTACTAACCAGGCCTGAGGTGACCAGACGCCTCTGACTGGGACCCTAGTGAGTAGGACCCACTGAACAGGCACCGACTGCTCAGGTCCCTGCTGACGAAGTCACCCCATAGACCAGTGATACAAAAGCCACCACTGACCAAGTCCTCTCTGACCAGGTCCTCACTGATTAATTTCCACTGACCAGGCTGCCCTGATCAGGGCCCCACAGACATGGGCCTCAATGATGAGGACACACCCACCAGGCCCTGCTGACTAGGTCCCATGTGACCAGTCCTCCGCTGAATAGCACCCCTTGACCTGGTCACCAGTGACCCAGCCCATGCTGACCAGGCCACCACTGAGCCCAGCTGACCAGGTCGCCACCAGTCAAGCCCCACAGCCCAGGTTTGCACTGACCAGACACCAAACAACTGGCTGCCAATAGGTCCCCACTCGCCAAAACCCCGCTATTAGATCCCCCTAATGAGACCCTCTCTAAGCAGACCCCTGCTGGCCAGGCTCCCACTAAACAGGCCTCACTGACCAAGTCCCAACTGACTAGGTCCACTGAGCAGGCCCACACTGATCAGGCCCCTCCTAACCACACCAGAAGGCCAAGCGGAAATGAAATGTTTCATACGTTAGAAACAGGAGCAAGACAGAGAGATAAAAGAGATGCCACAGCCCGTTATACAACCAGATCACATGAGAACTCACTATCAGGAGATCAGCATCAAGAAGATTAACCACTGGTGAAGGATCCACCACACACACCACCGCCCACTGTTTCCAGGCAGAAGCCTCCTGCAGAGGCAGAACCTCTTGGGAAACTTCTACTATGGCAGTGCAGAAGGGAAATATGGGCTTGGCTCCCCATACAGGAGCCACCATCCTCCAGACCCCAGATTCATAAGCCACCAACAGCCCGCACCCTCAGTATGGAAAAGCACTCAACACCAGCCCAGCCCATGAGAGCAGCCATGGGGGCTAAAGCCTGCAAAGCCATAGGAGCACTGCCCTAGTAGAGGTTTTCCATGAGGATGTGACTCTGCAGCAGGCTACTCCCCCTTCCTAATACCCACCATCCTCTCACCACCCTACTGACAACCCACTCCTCCCAATACTACCCACATTTTTTCCTTCCAACCCCAACCCCGACCCCCTCCCATCCATCGTTAAATCACCTTCCACCAGGCCCCATCTCCAACATTCAAGATTACAATTCCCATGAGTTTTTGTAGGGAAACACAGCCAAACTATATTATTCTGACCCTAACCCCTCCGAATCTCATGTCCTTGTCACAGAGCAAAATACAATCATACCTTTTCAAAAGTTGCCAAAAGTCAGGCCGGGCGCGGTGGCTCACGCTTGTAATCCCAGCACTTTGGGAGGCCGAGGCGGGCGGATCACGAGGTCAGGAGATCGAGACCACAGTGAAACCCTGTCTCTACTAAAAATACAAAAAATTAGCCGGGCGTGGTGGCGGGCGCCTGTAGTCCCAGCTACTCGGAGAGGCTGAGGCAGGAGAATGGCGTGAACCTGGGAGGTGGAGCTTGCAGTGAGCCGAGACTGCGCCACTGCACTCCAGCCTGGGCGACAGAGCGAGACTCCGTCTCAAAAAAAAAAAAAAAAAGTTGCCAAAAGTCTTAACTCATTCCAGCATTAACTCAAATGTAAAAGGTTCAACGTCTCATCTGAGACAAGCCTACAGTCCCTTTTGCCTATGAGTCCCTGAATTTAAAAGGGTGTTCTTTTCTTTCAAGATACAATGATGGTACAACCATTGGGTAAGCTTTCTCAGTCCAAAGGGAAGAAATTTCCCAGCAAAATAACACAGATGGGACCACAGGCCCAATGCAAGTCCAAAACCCAGGAGGCCAGTATCCATTCAATCTCACTGCTCCAAAATCATGAAGAGAACTCACCATCACAAGGACAGAAATAAGGAGATTATATCTAATCATTTGTGAAGGATCCACCCGCCACCATCACTTTTCACCCCTCACCCCCAACATAATCTCCCACCTTCCAACTCCCACTCTCCACCATGATTAAATCACCTTCCAGCAGTCCCCAGCTTTCACATTCCCCATTACAATTCCACAAGAATTTTGGTAGGGACACAGGGCTAAATTTTGTTATTCTGTCCCTGGCTCCCCAAATCTCATGTCCTTCTCACATTGCAAACTACAATGATAGCTTCCCTACAGTCCCCCGAAGTCTTGTATCATTTCATCATTTCTACAAATGTTCAAAGCTTAAAGTCTCAAGTAACACAAGGCTGCAGACCTTTAGGCTCATGAGCCTCTGAAATATAAAGAAAGTTAACTATTTCCAAGGTACAATGCTTATACAGGCACTGGGTAAGCATTCCCAGCCAAAAGGAATAATTTTGTCAGAAAGAACAAAACGCAGAAAGGACTTACAGGCCCCATGAAACTCCAAACCCAGAAGGCCAGTCATTCAATCCTACAGCTCCAAAATTACCCTTTTTGAAATCTTGTCCCACATCCAGGGCACAGGGATGTAAGGGCTGGGCTCCCAAGGCCTTGGGCAGCTCTGCACCTGTGGCTTTGCAGGGTTCATGCCTCACGGCTGTCTTCATGGGCTGGGCTGGTGTTGAGTGTCTGTAGCTTTTCCCCACTGACGGTACAAGCTGTTGCGGGGTCTATTAATCTGCGGTCTTCATGATGGTGGCCTCCAGTGTGGGGGCTCCAACCCCATATTTTCCTTCTGCACTGCCCTAGTAGAGGTTACTTATGAGGTTCTGCCTTTTTGCAAGGCTTTTGCCTGGACACCCAGACATTTCCATACGTCCTCCAAAATCTATACAGAGGATCCCAAGCCTCTAGTCTCATGCTCCATCCAACCAGTGGCTTAACACTATGAGGAAGTTCATGAGAACTCACTATCACGAGGTCAGCATCAAGAAGATGGTGCTTAATCATTGGTGAAGGATCCGCCCCAACCCACCTCCACCCCCTACTGTTTCCAGGCAGAAGCCTGAGGCAGAGCCTGAGCCTCCTGGAAAACCTCTACTATGGCCGTGCAGAAGAAAAGTATGGGCTTGGAGCCCCTATGCAGGAGGCCACCATCCTCCATACCCCAGATTCACAGACCCATCAACAGCTTGCACCTTCAGTATGGAAAGCTACCGGCACTCAACACCAGCCCAGCCCATGAGAGCAGCCATGGGGGCTACACCCTGCAAAGCCACAGGTGCACTGTCCTAGTAGAGGTTTTCCACGAGCCTCTGCTTCTGCAGCAGGCTACTCCTCCTTCCTACTACCCCCACCCTCCCACCACCCTACAGCCAGCTTACTCCTCACCACCCTACCCACCCCTTTTTCCCTCCAACCCCACCCACCTCCCATCCATGATTAGATCACCTCCCACCAGGCTCCACCTCCAACATTCAGGATTGCAATTCCACATGAGTTTTTCTAGGGAAATACAGCCAAACCATATTATTCTGACCTTGACCCCCTCCCCCAAATCTCATGTCATTCTCACAGAGTAAAATGCAGTCATGCCTTTTCAAATGTTTCCAAAAGCCTTAACTCATTCCAACATTAACTCAAATGCAAAAAGTTCAAAGTCTTATCTGATACAAGGCTACAGTCTCTTCTGCCTATGAGTCCCTGAACTTAAAATGGAGTTCTTTAAAGGTACGATGATGGTATAGGCATTGGGTAAGCTTTCTCACTCCAAAGGGAAGAAATTTCCCAGAAAAATAACACAAATGGGACCACAGGCCCAATGCACATCTAAAACCCAGCAGGCCAGTATTCATCCAATCTCAAAGCTCCTAAATCATGAAGCAAACTCACTACCAGAAGGACAGCATTAAAAAGATGGTGTTTAACCATTTGTGAAGAATCTGCCCCCCACCTCTGCCTTTCCCCACAACCCCAACACAATCGCCCCCCCATGCTCCCCACCACCCCTACCTTCCAAATTCCACTCTATACCATGATTAAATCACCTTCCACCAGTCCCCACCTGTAACTTTTCCCATTACAATTCCACATGAGTTTTGGTAGGGACACAGAGCCAAATCATATTATTCTGTCCCTGGTCCCCCAAATCTCCTATCTTTCTCACATTGCAAAATACAATGATACCTTCCCTACAGTCCCCCAAATCTTAAATAATTCCAGCATTTACTCAAATGTCCAAAGCCCAAAGTCTCAACTGAGACAAGGCTACAGTCCTATCTGCCCCTGAGTTTCTGAATTATAAAGCAAGTTAACTACTTCCAAGGCACAATGATTGTACAGGCAATGGGTAAGCATTCCCAGCCAATAGAAAAAAAAAATTGCCACAAAGAAAAACAAAACACAGATGGGACTCACAGGATACATGAACATCCAAAACCCAGCAGGCCAGTCATTCAATCCGACAGCTCCAAAATCATCCTTTTTGAATTCTTGTCCCACATCCATGGCACAGGGCTGTGAGGGCTGGGCTCCCAAGGCCTTGGGCAGATCTGCACCTGTGGCTTTGCAGCGTTCAGCACCCACAGCTGCCTCTCATGGACAGGGCTGTTGTTGAATGCCTGCAGCTTTTCCACACTGAGGGTGCAAGCTGTTGCTGGATCTATGAATCTGGGGTTTGGAGAATGGAGCCTCCCTCTGAGGGGGCTTCAACCCTACATGTCCCTTCTTTGCTGCCCTAGTAGAGGTTTTCCATAAGCCTCTTGGAAAGGCTACTGCCTGGACACCCAGGCTTTTCTGTACATCCTCTGGAGTCCAGACAGAGTCTCCCAAGCCTCTAGTCTCTTGCTCTGTGCACCTGCTGGCTTGACACTATGTGGAAGCCATCAAGGCTTGGAGCCACCTCTGAAGCAGTGGCCCAAGATGTACCTGTGCATCATTCAGCCATGGCTGGAGCTGGGGCTGCAGGGATGCTGGCAGCAGTGTCCTGAGGATGCACACAGCAGCAGGGCCATGGAGCTGGCCCAGGAAACCATTCTTCTCTGCTAGAACCCAAGGCCTGTGAAAGCAAGGGCTACTGCAAAGGTCTCTGAAATGCTTTCAAAGCCTTTTACCCTTGCTCTTGGATACTTGCACTAAGCTCCTTTTTGTGCAAATACTCTAAGCCTTATTGAATTTCCCCCCTGAAAATCAGCTTTTCTTTTTGACCACTTGACTAGGCTGCAAATTTTCCAAACTTTTGAGCTCTGCTTCTCATTTAAATAGAAGTTCCAACTTGAGGTCATTTCTTAGGTCATACATAATAACACAGGCTATTCGATGCAGACAGGCCACCTCTTCAGCTATGCTGCCTAGATGTTCATTCCACAAGATACATCCTAAATCATCACCCCCAAGTTCATCATTTCACAGATCTCCAGGGCAGGGTCACTCTGCAGCCTCTGTTGGGCCAATCAAATGTAACTTTGGCTCCTATTCACAGGAAATTCCTGATTTTCCTCTGAGAACTTTTAAGTCTGGCCTTCACTGTCCATCCTTCTGTCAGCCTTCTGATCACAAGTATATAACAATTCTCTACAGTGGTCCAAGCTTTTCCTCATCTTGCTGTCTTTTAAGCTTTCCCAACTCTCCCAACCTCTGTCTTTTTCCCACTTCTGAACCTGCTTCTACATTGTCAGCTATGTGTGTCACAGCCTGGCAATGTGGTAAAAGAAGAAAAGTCCATTTTCAGGGAAAAAATTCACACAGGCTTCAGATATTTGCATGAAAAGAAGCTGAGTGCCGCTTGCCAAGACAATGGGGAAAAGGCCTTGAAGGCATTTCATAGCTCGACTTCACAGTACTAACTTTCTGTATGATCAAAAAGAAAAGAGGTTTCATTGGCTCACGGTTCTGCAGGCTGGAAAGGAAGCATAGTGGCTTCTGCTTCTGGGAGGACTCAGGTGCCTCCCAATTATACTAGAAGGCCAGGGGGCAAGGAGATGTTTCATACAGCAGGAGAATGAGCAAGACAGACAAAGGAAAGAGGTGCCACACCCTGTTATACAAGCAAATCTCATGAGAACTCACTATCATGAGATCAGCATCAAGAAGACGATGCTTAACCACTGGTGAAGGCTTCCACCCTGCAAAACCACCTCCCCGTTTCCAGGCAGAAGCATGCTGCAGAGGCAGAGTCCCTTGCGAAACTTCTGCGAGGGCAGTGCAGAAGGAAAATATGGGCTTGGAGGCCCAAAGCAGGAGCCACCACCCTCCAGACACGAGGTGCACCCTTGCAGAGGTGGCTAGTTGGTCTCTGAGCCAACATGGCCTTGCGTGGCATGGAAAGGACCCATCTACTGACATGCTACTCTGAGAAAGCTTCTCCCAACTTGGCCCAAATTCTAAGTCTGGCCAGGACCACAGAAGGCAGATCTACTGGGTGGTAATCCTGGCTGCTTTCTGCACTTGAATATAAAGTCCTCCCCAAGACCTGTGGTCTGCCTCTTGGCAACCAAGAAGCCTGCAGTGCCATACGACCCGAGGCAC